>NW_015623494.1:0-1051 GCF_001515625.1 Sinocyclocheilus rhinocerous | reverse complement strand
AAAGCAACAGGCAGGTGAGTTTGTATAGGGGGTTGGAGCAAAACTCTGCAGGACTGGAAGCCTGGTCTAACATGTCCTTCTTGACAGAACTTTAATTTTGCCTTTCAGGCCTTTCAGGCAATAATGAGATTAATTCTGCTCAAAAAGAAGAAAGACTGACTGCCTACTTTTTAATTCTAAGATCTTACCTCTAACCATATAAAGCTGTATTTTTAGCTCCAGTGAAGAGATCAGAATGTTCCTGCCTCAATCTTATAAATTTCTCCGTATTTTCCTTGCTCCCTATTCAAAACAAAATTTAACATGACTCATTTCTACATGTAGTTATGATTGTTGATTTTGCCCTCTGGTAGTGTTTGGTCATTTTAGATAGAGTTTTATTATTATTTTTTTTTTTTTTTCATCTTTCATCTGAATTTGTTTTAGATTTGATGAATAATAATGCAAAAACTAATACTTTCACATTTTGAACAAAACAAGTCTAAATTTTGACAAAAAAATATATTTGATATTTAATTACCATAATACTGATTTCAGTGATACAGTGCTGTAAGCTGAATCCCACCTGTCACAAAAAGTACACACACTCTTATTCCTATCATTATGAGCACATTCCATAGGCATAATGGTTTTTACACTGTACAAACATATTCTATTCCCCTAAACCTACCCATTTTAAAATAGTTTTATATTAAAACTATACTTATTTTCTATACTTGATATAGACAAATTATTTTCAGTACTTGATATAGACAAATTTTCTATACTTGATATAGAAAAAAGGTACATAATTTATTTGAAGAATATTGTCTATCTTAAAGAAAAAAAATGTCAGTGAACTAAAATATTGAACATTAATTTCATAACACTAAAAGCAGAAATTAATTTATTATAAAATTATTGTCTCCAGTCAGTTTCTAAAGTGAACAACATGAAAGTGACCCCGAAATGTAATACCAGAGGGTTAAACAAATTAATTATTTCTCGCCTTGCTAGCAAAGTACTCTTAAACGTTTAAAAATCACTAAAGACTTGTGATCATGTTTATCAC
>NW_015623493.1:0-469 GCF_001515625.1 Sinocyclocheilus rhinocerous | reverse complement strand
AGCCGCCTGCGAGCTTCAGTGTAAATATTGCATCAAAATCAAATACATTTGAGCGCGATTTAAACCCGGATGATTTTAACCACTCTAGGTTCGTCTGCCTTGGGAAAGCTAGCGTGTCTCCGACATAGTGATAACACTCGTTGCCTTCTCTAGTGCAGCTCAACCAGGTCTCGTCCCATTCGTCGGTATTTGTGATATCACAAATCCCGGAAAATATGCGTTGTAGTATTATTACTTCGTTACATTACACCACTGGTGCCCTATAATTATAATTCATATTTTTGTGGTAATAAAAATAGATGTAAGTGAACAATAGCCTTTAAAATTACTTAAAGTACACATATAATAGCAATGAGGCAATAATAATTAGTTCAAATAAAGTATCAAAAGCAAGAAATCATATGGTTTTATTGGATTTTTTTTAAAAATACATCATGTATTATAAACAATAGAGCTAATGTACATTACG
>NW_015623492.1:0-833 GCF_001515625.1 Sinocyclocheilus rhinocerous | reverse complement strand
GTCGAGGTATACAAACACAAACCGGTTGACCATGTCTCTGAGCACATCATTGATGAGCGCCTGGAAGACCGCGGGGGAGTTTGACAGTCCGGCATGACCAACCAGATATTCAAAGTGACCTGTAGGGGTGTTAAAGGCGGTCTTCCATTCGTCCCCCTTCCTAATCCGAACTAGGTGATAAGCGCTGCGTAGGTCTAACTTCGTAAAGATGGTTGCCCCCTGTAAGAGTTCGAAGGCCGAAGACATCAGCGGCAAGGGATGACTATTCTTGACCGTGATGTCATTCAGCCCCCGATAATCAATACAGGGCCGGAGCGACCCATCCTTCTTCTCCACGAAGAAAAACCCCGCCCCAGCTGGAGAGGAAGAAGGACGTATGATACCGGCTAATAGGGAATCATTAATATATTTCTCCATGGCCTCCCTCTCAGGACCGGAGAGCGAATAAAGACGCCCCTTAGGCGGAGAAGTGCCAGGTAATAAGTCTATCGCACAGTCGTACGGGCGATGCGGAGGAAGAGATGAAGCTCGGGACCTACTGAATACCGCCCTCAAGTCATGGTAGGCCTCCGGAACATCTGCCAGGTTCACCGGCTCCTCCTGTAACACAGAGTCAGACATTACAAGGGGTGAAGCAGACACCAAACATTGAGACAGACAAAATGGGCTCCACTCTACTACCCTATGGTGAGCCCAATCAATAAGAGGGTTGTGCTTAGTAAGCCAGGTGTGCCCCAGAACTATTGGAGCGGAGGGAGAGTGAACAAGGAGAAACCAAATCTCCTCAATGTGATTGCCAGACGTGGTCAAGTGAACGACTCCAGTGACAGATG
>NW_015623491.1:0-1583 GCF_001515625.1 Sinocyclocheilus rhinocerous | reverse complement strand
AATAGTGACTAGTAACTATTATATTGTTACTAGTAACAAATGTTAAATTTTTGCCATTGACTTCTATAAAGATCCGTCATTGAGATATCAACTATTCATGTTTTGACTAGTATGTATTCCACTAGTGACTAGTACTTAATTTTGATGTACTAGTAGTTATTCATTAGGTACTAGTACATATTTTTAGATACTAGTACTCATTCATTAGATACTAGTACCTATTAAATAGACACTAGTACTTATTCATTAGATACTAGTACTTATTATCAGTTACTAGTACTTATCCGTTAGATACTAGTACTTATTTATTAGATACTAGTTCTTATTCATTAGGTACTAGTGCTTATTTATTAGAAACTGGTACTCATTCATTAGATACTAGTACCGATTAAATAGATACTAGTACACATTTATTAGATACTAGTACTTATTTGAAATGTTACTAGTAAGATTTTTAATTTTACTAGTACATTTTTTTAATTGAACTCTACTGTAGCCATTTTGGCTAGTCATAACATAAGACGAGTAAAAAAGCAAATCTGACTAGTAAGATAAGAATTGTTACTAGTAGTAATTACAAAAGATACTAGTGTCTAATCAATAAGTACTAGTACCTAATGAATGCTTACTAGTAATATTTAAATAGATACTAGTCACTATTGCAATAATTACTAGTCAGAAATTAAAAGATGATATCAAAAACAGAATAACTATGACTCCCTGTTCATTTGGAGATATCTTCAACCTCATAAAGAACTAGTGAGAATGTATTTGGAGATATCTTCATTTAAACAGATCATTACATAAACATGAGTACCTCTCCACCGTCCAATCAGAGTCCACATGGTAATACAATACATTATACTAGTACTTATTCATTAGATACTAGTACTTATTTATTAGATACTAGTATTTATTCATTAAATACTATTACTTATTCATTAGATACTAGTACTTATTTCAATAGTGGCTAGTAACTATTATATTGTTACTAGTAACACATTTTACATTTTTGCCATTGACTTCTATAGGGATCCGTCATTGAGATATCAACTATTCAGATTTGACTAGTATGTATTCCACTAGTGACTAGTACTTAATTTTGATGTACTAGTAGTTATTCATTAGGTACTAGTACATATTTTTAGATACTAGTACTCATTCATTAGATACTAGTACCTATTAAATGGACACTAGTACTTAAAAGATTAAATACATTAAACTGAATGAGGCAGAAATCATGCCACTTTATATTATTCTATGCAGTGATAAAGGCTATGTCGTATGTATATATTCTTATAAAAATACCTGAGATGGCTTGAAGAGCACAGATAAAACCATATATTGTCGCAGTCATTGTTTATTTTCTTCATGTTTCATCAGTAAAACACCTATCTGCATGTTATTCAGCTACTAGGCTACATCTACAGCGAAAGCTTAATGTCTTTGTCCATATAAGGGATTTCCTGGAACGTCATCAGTGAGTCTCACTTGTGGAGTTTCTTCACGAGGGCGTCCTCTGGCTACGAGTATGAATTAAAAACAAATTACATTAATTGAGTACTCATTATTGCTCACAAAAC
>NW_015623490.1:389-580 GCF_001515625.1 Sinocyclocheilus rhinocerous | reverse complement strand
TCTTCCATTTTGTATTTTTTGGGTAAGAATAAGAAGCACTTCATCTGGTAGGCTACTTAGTGTCTTTCCAACATAAGAAAACATTTCTGAAATCTGCATCCGAAATAGCATTTAGATGTATTTACAGTTTAAGTATCTCAAAGGGGACATGGATGCATTTAACCTGCAGTTACAGATGCATAAATAATGTT
>NW_015623490.1:0-200 GCF_001515625.1 Sinocyclocheilus rhinocerous | reverse complement strand
ACGGCTGATTCATTCAGGAACAAAGCATTTGACTGTGTTAATGAGTGAATCACTGAATCATTTATTCAACCGATTCGTTCAAAAAGCTGATTCATTCAATAAGTAAACACCGTCCATTACTCAGAGACGCAAAACAGTGCTGTGATCTTTGGAATTATTTTCGTTGGCAAAATTGAGCAAAAACAAGAAATATTATTTCT
>NW_015623489.1:19744-21489 GCF_001515625.1 Sinocyclocheilus rhinocerous | reverse complement strand
AATTTAACTCACAGTTATAGACAAACACTATATGACTAAACTACTAACACAAACTGTTGTACTTTTATTTGGTAGATTGAGTAATCCTTCATATTCAGTGCAGGATTGAGAAAGCATACACTCTAAAAAATGCTGGGTTGTTTCAACCCAATGTTGGGTCAAATATGGACTAACCCAACTGTTGGGTTAAAAAGCTAATTTAAAAATGTAACCAAAATTTAACCCAACAGTTGGGTTAGTCCATATTTGACCTAACATTGGGTTGAAACAACCCAGCATTTTTTAGAGTGTACAATTTAGTAACAAAAACTGGATATGTTTTTTAAAGAAATTGTTTTGTTTTGTGTCTGTGTTACTGGAACATTGTGTGTTTTATAACCTCAGGTAAAGACATCTCTTTCAACCAATGGGTTTCTTGTGTTCCGGAATCCCTCCTGAAAGCTCTATGTTTCCGCTTCCAGATCATCAGCATGAAAACAATTCAGATTTTACCGTACCGTAATACCGTAATTGCAATCAGAGTAATAGAATGCTGTATTTTTTTTAACACAGCAAATATTGTACTACCGTAATGAGCATTACTGCTTTAATTGTGTGTATTGTAAAAGGAAGACACTGTTTTTGCCACAAAAATAACATTTATTGACTTTAAAATGTGAAAACATTTTTATTTTGCATAAATCTAAAAAATTTAAAGTTTTTAACTATAAAATCTTTTGTGACCGACTCTGTTCCAGTATAGGGTATATGTCAAACATCACATGACAAACCAGAAAACAGGTCTCATTACTGCCGCTTGTCAGAGAAAGTGTTAACAGCATTATAAAAAACAGCGATATCTATTGATTTTATTTTGAGGTAAAAAGCTAACTTAGCTAAGTGTTTTCAATATCAGTGAGAAGAAGAAAAAAAAAGAACATTTATATATCAATCTTCATATATTACAGACATCAATTAAGCTAATCTTTGTTATCTTTTCTTGAAGGCATTTTAAGTAAAACAGCTCTATATGTAACGAGTGCACACAGAAGACCTAAACAGGATGCAATGAACTTGTTTTCTGGTTTCTGCATGTGACGTTCAGCATGAATCCTATTTTCTTTCCTGAAATGGACATGAGCTGGCATCGTCTTCCTGGGCTGGAGTCTTCTTCCCTGCAGTGAATAAAAATGTGTTATTAATGTAGACAGGGACGTGCACAGAGATTTTGAGGGGCAGGGGCTCAAGTGGAAAAAAGGGCACTTCTCATATAAAAAATATATCTCAATATTTTCTTGATAAGGATAATTAGATGATATTTTGCTGAGTGTGTTATTGTGCTGATATCTTAAGGACAACCGTGGACAGCTGACTCCTAAAGTTTTTGATATTCTTCATATTCTGTGTGGTGATCAGTTCACAGCAGTGATAGAAATTAATCTTTTCCTATAAGTTTAAATTGATTTTTACCTTTTATGGGCATTTTTACCTTTATAAAGCCATTTCTAAAGTGTGCATCATCTTTTCAGTCAAATTCTTAAATTGAATCAGTCAATTAGAATAATAAGTCATTTGGGCTGTTAGCAAACAAATGTTCCATCTTTGCAATACAGAGAAAACACAGAAGCTGCATTAGAAGGGGCATTTACACACTGTTTAATGCAGGACATTAATGTTTTAACCTGCAATTACAAATGCATTAATACTGTTTGATATTTTAAACATAAAACGTTGAATACTGATATTTAAAAAAAAAAAATTTTTTT
>NW_015623489.1:8211-19504 GCF_001515625.1 Sinocyclocheilus rhinocerous | reverse complement strand
TCTAAAGAGAAAGGAAAAAATGAAATCGCATCATATGACCCCTTTAAACATAAAACGTTGAATACTGATATTTAAAAAAAAAAATTTTTTTAATGAAAATATACTTTAGATGTGAAATTAGCACTGCCAGTAGGTGTCAGCAAGTCACTGTTAATAAGTGAGTCATTTGCGATTGAACCAAATCATTTAAACGGTTGATTCATTCAGGAACGAAACACCGTCATGTTGCTCAGATATGCAAATTGGAATTATATTTGTTGGCGAAATAGAGCAAAAACAATCAATATTGTGTCTAAAACGTAAGCATCTTAATATTAAATTCTTGTTTATTGAACTGCTGTATAAAATCATATCACATTTGTAATCATGCTGATTTTTGGTGGAAAAAACGTCAGTCTTCGCGTGATACTGATTAAAGGGTTAGTTCACCCAAAAATGAAAATGAAAATTAGCCCATGAATTACTCACCCTCAAGTCATCCTAGGTGTATATGACTCTTCTTTCAGACGAATCCAGTCGGAGTTATATTAAAAATTGTCTTTGATCTTTCAAGCTGTTTCGTGGCACTCAGTGGGTGTTGCATTGCTTCAGTCCAAAATAAGTTAAAGAAAAAGCGCCCATCCATAAAAATAAAAAAAGGGTCTCACACGGCTCCGGGGGGTGAACAGAGGCCTCCTGTAGCGAATCGATGTGTTTTTGTAAAAAAATAATAATCCATATTCAAAATGTAATAATCACTTTAATGTAGCTTGCGCTCACTGTTGTACAAGGGAGCAGTTCCGGGGGAATGACATATGAGGTCGGCTTTGCGCATGCGCGGCTCAGAAGTGACGCACGAGGAAGCGCAGGGGAGAGATCAAAACAAAACAACGGTCACTTATTAGAAGTACAAAACGAGGATTTGTAAAGAAGAATGTCAGAGGATTTCGATATAAGCCAAGAGGAGACTGGTTTTCCTTTGCTAAAGTAAGGAAACTTTGCTTCCTTTGATCCTGTAAACAAACGTTGGTTTGCACGAGACTCACCGGCGCATGCGCAACGCTGACCTCATACGTCATCTGCCCGGAGCTGCTTCCATGCACAACTGTTGGCGCAAGCTACATTAAAGTGATTATAAAGTTTTGAATATGGATATTTTTCTTACAAAAACACATCGATTCGCTACAGAAGGCCTTTGTTCACCCACTGGAGCCGTGTGAGACACTTTTTTATGAATGGGCGCTTTTTATTTAACTTATTTTACAAAATGAGGATTTGTAAAGAAGAATGTCGGAGGATTTCTATATAAGCCAAGAGGAGACTGGTTTTCCTTTGCTAATGTAAGGAAACTTTGCTTCCTTTGCTCCTGTTAACAAATGTTGGTTTTCACGAGACTCACCGGCGCATGCGCAAAGCTGAACTCATATGACATCCGCCCGGAACTGCTTCTAGTGTACAACAGTGAGCGCAAGCTACATTAAAGTGATTATTACGTTTTGAATATGGATATTTTTCTTACAAAAACGCATCGATTCGCTACAGAAGGCCTTTGTTCACCCCCAGGAGCCGTGTGAGACTTATGGATGGGCGCTTTCTTTAACTTGTTTTGGATTGAAGCAATGCAACACCCACTGAGTGCCATGAAACAGCTTGAAAGATCAAAGACAATTTTTAAATATAACTCCGACTGGATTCGTCTGAAAGAAGAAAGTCATATACACATAGGATGACTTGAGGGTGAGTAATTTATGGGCTAATTTTCATTTTTGGGTGAACTAACCCTTTAACTATATGAAATGATATACATATATACATTTCTGCCCCCATATCTTGAATTTTGTGATCATTCTAAATGCATTTTAATAAACTGAATCATGCAGTTGTAACCCCCTTAAATCACACATTTAATTAGTTTAATCATATGATAAATTAATTGTCCACTTCCTTTAATTTGTATATCTCTAAGAAACGCTTGCATTTTTGGTGCAATACTATAATTTACCACTAGAGGTATGATTTACCATAGGCTAACGCTATGGTATGCATGTTGAGTCAATTGCGTCTAGTTCAGACGAAGAAGCCTGCTGAAAACGTCGCACAAGGTTCAATTTCTTCCGGTCGCTGAGAGATAAACAGTCTTTTGATTACGATTTTTTCTTTTGAGAACTCTGGTGAGTTTTGCTTGTTTACGCATTACTTTTAATTAATATACATTGATCATTCTCTATATGTGCTATAAAAAAACAATCAGAGTTATCTATGATGTTAAGAATGTATATTGGTATGTTTAAAGAGGGTTTGTACTCGTACGGAGTTAATTAATTGGTGTATGATGCTTGTTAAGCCGTATCGGTTGAACGATTGCATCATTCACAAGTATGTAAATTCAACGAGTGAAAAGAAATACGTTGTATGGAGAAATGTCGCATTTCTAAGTAATTTAAGCATGTTTACGTTGGCAAATGTTGTCACAAGCTGATTAACATGTACTTACAGACATTTTGAGCAACTGATGGTTGCTGACAAATCTCGGTCCTCAGAGGTGCCCAGTACTGGTGTCTAACTTCAGGATGCGTTATTTCACCAAAGGAAAAAATGAGCAAAATGGAGATCAAGAGGACCAAATTCACCAGCTATTTTTAGGGTTTTTTGGGATTTTTTTTTTTTTTTTTGGTGTTGATTCCTGGACTTTATAAACCTTGGACTCAACCCAAAACCATTTTTTCATTTCGGTTACGGATGTTGAGTAGGAAACAGAAAATTGTGTATTCATTCAAACTGTGAAAATTGTTAAAAATATTATTTTCTTGGGTTTGTATTAAAAGTGCCGGCTGTTAATTAATTTACTGCAAGTGGCCCAACGAGTCGAACCTAGGCCCATTCTAAAGTGTAATACACAGAATACTTATCCTGTTGCCCCCTGTTACAGCTATTTTTGTGGCGAGTCAGCCAGGAGGATTTTTTTTCATTTTGTATCTGGTCACAAGTGAATTAAGACAGTGTTGAAATTCCAAGTTTGTTTATTGTATATTTTTGAAGGATTTTGTGATTGTGATTGAGCACAATGAGTATGTCTGATATTGAAAAGAGTTACAATGTCAATGTCAAAGCACGACATTCATTATGTCATTCATCAGTTTGTTAGGCATTACTGATAATGACACAGATGATGACATTATTGCAACCTTTGAGAAATATGGTGTCATTGTGAGGGTAGTAAGAGTAGCTCCTTCTACTGGGCAGACAGGACAGTCCATCATTAGAGTTGAGTTTGATGCACACACTCCTGTCAGTCTTCTTGAGTCTAAATTCCCCCTAAAAGTTAAGAATGTGCTAAACCCAGCAGTTACATGGTATGCAGATAGCATCAAAGTGCTAGCACAGCCCCCTGCTCAGTCCCATGCCCTAGTACCAAGTTCGTCCATTGAGTCAAGTGATAACAGTGACAATGCTGGGCCCGAAGAAGTCTCTTCTGACAACAGTGCCTTTATTCCAAAGAGTTATATAAAAAGACAGCCCTTTAAGAAGCCAAAATCAAAGACATGTGCCCTGGGGCTCAGACAGCAAGCATGATCCTGCTGTGAGGCAAAAAGTGCCAAAGCCTGTATCTAACACACTTACAAATGACGACCTAAACCCACCTGAGATACAGCGTATAGTTTTTTTTATTTATTTACTTTTTTTTATTTTATTTAAAAGGGACAATACACATTAATTAACATGAGTAAACAAGTCTACTATGTAAATGTGCCAGATTTAGTCATTCAGGCTAATTTTCATCTGCAGTCCCTGGCAGGTTGATGGTAAGAACCATAATCCACAAATCCACAAAGCAGAAACAAACATATTACAAAAACCAGAATACAATAAATAAAAAAAATAATAAATAAATAAATAAAATAATAATAATAATAATAATAATAAACACTACTTCAAATTCTGAAGACATATTTGATTATCCAATAACCACCCTTTTACCGATTCAGAAAAAGAAGCAAGAGATGTAATATTTCTTAATTCTATGGGTATAGTATTCCAAGTATGTACTGCTCTATAAGAAAATACTGATTGCCCAAAAGTACTACTTCTATGTGGTATTATACAGTCCCCTCTAGTAGTGGCTCTAGTAAAAGAATTCAAATTTTTCCTGATAAATTTATTAAGTGGGAGCGGAGCCAAACCATGCAAAATTTTGAACACAAGTAAAATATCTGCAAATTTAATAATTTTCCCAACTTAAAAACCCATATTTAGTTAAAATTTCACAATGATGATATGAATTAGACCTTTTATCCAATATTTTCAAAGCCTGCTTATAGAGTCTTTCTATTGATTGCAAAATAGTCCCACCTGTCTGTGTCCAACTGGTGAGACAGTAATTCATATGTGAAAAAATCATAGCATTAATGTATAACTTTGAGGCCTCAGTGGTTAAATTATTCCTAATATATCTAAAATTTGCCAAATTAAATTAAATTTTATTCCCAACTATTTTAACTTGTTTTTTAAATGTAAGTTGTGAATCAAGTATTATACCTAGATATTTATACTCTTGAACTACTGATAACCTTTTACCTGCAACTGTGACATCTGGATCGGGATCTCTATTTGCAGACTTTGAAAAAAACATACATACAGTTTTGCTAACATTAAGATGTAAACACGAGTTTTTTAACCAATTTGTAATCTTAACCATTTCTGCTGATAATTCATCTGCCGCTTGTTTTTTAGTTTTAGCATGCAAGTATATAATTGTATCATCAGCATACATCTGGCAATTTACAGCAGGTGCACAAACATCAGGCAAATCATTAATATACAAACTGAATAACAGAGGACCTAATATTGATCCTTGAGGTACACCAACTGAATTAATAAGTGATTGTGAGATTTTATTATCTACTCGAACACACTGTTGTCTATCCGTTAAATATGATTTTATCCATTCAATTACTCTTGTTGAGAAATTATAATTTAACAACTTTTTAATTAAAATCTCATGATTTACTGTGTCAAATGCTTTCCTTAAATCCAGAAAAACTTTTGGTTGTGGTTGAAAAACTAGTGGTTGAGCATATCATCAAAAATGATGCTTTCGCTGCACAGACGCACTCCAAGTGACTGCTTTCATTCTCAGGAAAAGTGCCTAAGCCCCCTGGTGAAGCTGACTTTGACACCTGGTGTCTTCATGTCGACCTTCTGTTGCAGGATTCTCTTCCTGTAGATATCCAGCGAAGAAAAATCCTAGAAAGCCTCCTACCACCAGCTTCTGATGTGGTTAAGCAGCTTGGATTCACAGCTCCTCCTAGAGATTATGTGAAGCTCTTAGACTCTGCATATGGCTTAGTTGAGGACGGTGATGAAATCTTTGCCCGTTTCCTGAACACCAACCAAGATCCTGGACTGGAAAACTGGACAGAATGCAACGACACCTGGGCAGTTCAAAGCACAAAGCGGTCATTCACAAGCAATCTGTTGTTGATCTGTCTCCTTACTGTGACTTAAGTATGTTACAGACCTACATTTCGGAAACAGAGGCTTTGAGAAAACAGGTGGCTGATCTCCAAATGCAGCTTCAATCAGCGAAATCTGAGGAAAAGAAGAAACAGGAGTCCAAATTAATGGAATACCCAAAGACTGTGATGCCTAAAGTGGAGATGCAAGCTCAACAGGTAGCGGCTAAACCACCAAGACCCTGGTTTTGTTTCAGATGCGGTGAAGATGGCCATATAGCTAGGACATGTGAAGGTTCTATTAACAAAGCGCTTGTGGATCAGAAGTACAAAGAGCTCAAGGTGAGACAAGACGAATGGAAAGTGAAAAATGAAGTGCCGTTAAACTGGACGGGGTTTCAGTAACGGGACACACTGGGGCCCACTGCAACAAAGAATGTCCTAATGATGTGAACCAAAAGAGAACAAAATGTCAAGCTCACCCAAGTGTGCCTACCTGTGACCGTGATGTAATCTCTGGCATAATTGGTCCCAAATGCACATCTGAAATCGTCATTGAGGGACAACTGTGCAACTCTCTCCTTGATTCAGGATCACAGGTTACAACTGTCTCCAAGTCTTTCTACGATTCATATCTGTCATCCTCTGAAATTCTCCCTCTTGATGATCTTATTGTAGTTGAAGGAGCTGGGGGACAGGTTGTACCATACTTGGGATATACTGAGGTGAGCATACATTTTCCGGAGAACATTGGAAAAGCTGAGACCGTTTCTACACTTGCTCTTGTCATTCCTGATTATAAATTCAATGCTGAAGTTCCAGTCCTGGTTGGAACCAACACATTAGATATATTGTTTCAGTCTTGTGTGGCAAGTGACAGCAGTTATTTTGCTTCCAAAGGAAAATTCCGACATGCACCCCTTTTGAAATCTCTACAGCACAGATACACCATGGGACAAAACCATAATAAAGTGGGCCAAGTTAAGCTACAGGGTAAGAGTTGCGTCACCATTCCAGCGGGTCAAAAGATGGTCCTGGATGGGTATGCAAGGAATGTGTCTACAGTCGCTGATGTTCCCCTTGTAGTAGAGCCATCCGCACACTCCAGTCTCCCTGGTGGTCTGCTTTTGTGCAGCTATGTTCTGACCAGTCCCAGACGAACCTCATTTAAGGTCCCCATTATCCTCCAGAATGAAACCGCACATGAAATCACCCTCCCAGCTAACTGTTGTTTAGCTGAACTCTATGCTCCATCAGCTCTGTCTTCATTAAGGAATACCTCTGCTGAAGAGAGAGAGGCAAATAGTGTGTTCTCCACTACTAATGTTGGCTGCAATGCTGTATGTTCTGCCAATTCTAAGTACAAGATTACTTTTGACTTCACAGACTCACCTCTTCCCGAAGAATGGAAAGACAGAATCACAACAAAGCTCAACTCCATTCCTGAAGTATTTGCGACTGCTGACCTTGACTATGGACATACTACAGCTGTCAAACACAGAATTCGTCTCTCAGATCCGATTCCTTTTAAGCAAAGAGTGAGGCCCATCCATCCCTCAGATTATGAAGCTGTTAGGCTTCATCTCCAGGAGCTCAAAGATGCAAATATCATTCGTGAGTCGGACAGCCCCTACGCTTCGCCAATAGTTGTAGTGAAAAAGAAGAACGGTTCTATCCGACTGTGCGTAGACTACATAAAACTAAATAATCAGACGATCAAAGATGCCTACGCACTGCCTAATATTGAGGAGACGTTTTCTGCATTGACAGGATCCAAATGGTTTTCCGTCATGGATTTAAAGTCAGGTTACTATCAGGTTGAGGAGGAAGATAAATCCAAGACGGCATTCGTAACACCTATGGGATTCTGGGAATTTAATAGAATGCCACAGGGGGTAACAAACGCACCTAGTACATTCCAGCGTGTCATGGAAAAGTGTATGGGCACCTTACACCTCAAAGAAGTTCTTGTCTTCCTAGATGATCTCATTGTCTTTTCTGAAAGCCTGGAGGAACATGAAGAACGCCTCATGAAAGTGCTGAACCGACTGAAAGAATTGTCTAAAACTCTCTCCAAACAAATGCCACTTTTTCATGAAATCTGTCAAATATCTTGGGCACATTGTTTCGGAGAAGGGTGTCAAGACAGACCCTGAGAAAATCTCTGCACTCACCACCTGGCCGAAACCCAGAAATATCAGTGAGTTAAAGTCCTTTTTGGGCTTCACCGGATATTATCGAAAGTTCATGAGAGATTACTCCAAAATTGTCAAACCGTTGAATGCATTGACCGCAGGTTATTGTCCACCATGAAGAAATGCAAAAGGTGTTAGGCCTGCCTCCAATTCTGATTTCAAGAAACCTTTCGGTGGTAGATGGACCCCTGGATGTGACTATGCATTCCAGACAATAATTGAGAAGTTGACCACAGCCCCGGTGATGGGGTTTGCGAATCCAAACCTGCCGTATATCTTACATACGGATGCTAGTCTTCACGGTCTTGGAGCTACCTTGTATCAGGAACAAGATGGGCAAATGAGGGTGATTTCCTTCACCAGCAGAGGGTTGTCAAACTGTGAGAAGCATTATCCCACTCATAAGCTAGAATTCTTTGCCTTAAAGTGGGCTGTGACAGATAAGTTTTATGACTATCTGTATGGGGCCGAGTTTACCATTATGACTGATAATAACCCCCTCACATATATATTGACATCTGCCAAGCTTGACGCTGCAGGACACCGGTGGCTTGCGGCCCTGTCTACTTTTAACTTCAGCATTCAATATAGAGCGGGGAAGAAAAACCAAGATGCTGACGGTCTCTCCAGACGACCTCATGATCAGGTAGACACTGATTTCAGCACCAAGGTTGAAGATGAACGCATCAGTCAGTTTGTTTCCCGGTTCCTGAAAGAAGAAAATAAGAATCCCTCAGGAAGCAGTTTGTCAAAAGCATCAGCTGTACAGACCCACAGTAGAAAGCAAATATGCTGATACACCTCTTGTCTTGGAGTGTATAGCCATCGATGCCAGTGCCATCCCCATTGAATTCTCCCAAGCTGAGTTTCTTCCTGGTTCAAGCACCCTCCCCAGGATGTCGCAGCAAGACTGGGCTGCAGAACAAGCAAATGATCCTGGCATTAGTAGAGTGACCCACCTCTTGAATGCCGGAAAGCGTCTCTCTTACCGCGTCAAACAGCAAGAACCTCGAGAAGTCCTTGCTTCGTCTGATGGACCAACTTGTAGTCGTGGATGGAGTCCTGTACCGGAAGCGTATGAATAGAGGAGAGCCCTTTATCAGCTAGTTCTACCTCCGAAGTATAGAGAAGTTGCCTTGGAAGCTTTGCATGACTCAGTAGGTCATATGGGAGTGGAGCGAACATTAGATTTAGTTCGTACACGTTTCTATTGGCCTAGGATGTCCTTGGATGTCGAAACCAAGGTTAGTACCTGTGAGAGGTGTATCAGAAGGAAGGCAAAAGCGGAAAAAGCATATCCTCTTGTTAACATGGAGACCAGCCGACCTTTAGAATTAGTCTGCATGGACTACCTTTCTCTTGAGCCAGACCGCAGAGGTACTAAGAACATCTTAGTCATCACTGATCATTATACAAAGTATGCTGTAACAATTCCAACAGCGGATCAAAAAGCAAGGACGGTTGCTAAAGCACTTTGGAATAACTTCTTCATTCACTATGGCATACCAGAACGCCTGCACAGCGATCAAGGGCGAGACTTTGAGTCTGCTGTGACCAAAGATCTTTGTCTACTCCTGGGTATAAAGAATACTAGGACAACTCCTTACCACCCACGTGGGAATCCTGTGGAACGGTTCAATCGAACTCTTCTCCAAATGCTCGAAACCCTTCAAGATGAAGACAAGATCAAATGGCGTGATCATGTGCAGCATCTGGTACATGCCTATAACTGCACAAAAAATTACACCACAGGTTTCTCTTCCTTCCAGTTAATGTTCGGAAGACAGCCAAGCCTTCCAATAGATGTAGCCTTTGGGATAAAGCCTGAAGGAGAAAAAAGAGTTAGTAATGCAGAGTATGTTAAAAAGCTTCGAGAGAATCTTCAGGAAAGCTACAGGATTGCTGTGGAACGCAGTAAGAAGACAGCTCTTCGCAATAAGCAACGATATGATCTGAAGGTGAGAGAATCCACTTTACAAGCTGGAGACCGGGTTCTTGTCAAGAATGTTGGCGTAAGAGGAAAGCACAAGATAGCTGATCGATGGAGCAAGACCATCTACCAAGTAGTCAAGCAAATAACTGATTCTCCAGTCTACGTTGTAAAACCTCTTACTACAGATGGACCTGAAAGAACCCTCCATCGAGATCTCCTCTTGCCCTGTGGTTTCTTAACCCCTGCCGATTCCATTGATGAAAACAACAGGGTGGAGGGAAAGGAAAGAACCACTCGTCCGAGGGAATCACAAACTGTTCCGGAAGATGTTGACGAACCGATGTATGACTGTGAAGGAGAACCAGATTTCTTCTTCCCACAAATTATGCAGGATAAGTCATATCCTACCGTAACGATTGTTAAGAATGTGCCTTACCCAAGGGGAGTGGAAGGAAATTCCTGTGAGACAACACTGAATCCAAATGCACAACCGTTTGAGCCTTCTGGAGGTGAGGAAAATCTCGACATCCAAATTGAGTAAATGCAAGCAGATGGGGAAAATACAGAGGAAGAAGTAGAATCTTCAGCTGAAAAGGGAGAAACACCCTGGAGCCAGAGAACCCCGTAGAGAATGTGGGAAACTCACCTGTCAAGGAACTCGATTCAGAGGCCGTTGAGGTCAATGATGTTGTTGAGTCTACCGAGGAGTTGATAAGGCATAGAACGGAACCTGTCGAAGGAAAAGGAGATGGAATGAGAAAAGAGGACAATGACCTGTTGACTGAGGATAATGTTGAATGGAATGAACATACCCCTGTGCATGAAGTGCCAGAGCCCAGACGTTCCACAAGAATAAGGGAGCAACCTGACAGACGAACCTACAAATCATTAGCAACCCTCTACGCACACCTTGGCAATATAATCGCCATTGGCTAGTAAATTTTTTTGTTTACTCGCCAGACTGATATACTATTTTACACACACACACACACACTTTTACTTAGCTATCTAAATGGGGACATTACATAGACTTCTATTGTTTTTATATACAGATAGTTATACATTAAAGTAAAAAAAACTGTTTACTTTATTTTTATAACAATTTTACAAATGAGGACATCCACAAATTGAGGTTTTTGCCCATTTTGTCAGGTTTTGCTCCTCTTTTGGGTACAAATTTGTCATCAAAAAATGGTTAAGTAGGTACACTTTCTTTGCATGTGTGAGAAACACAGCGCTATCAGTAAAGCGACGGCGAGTCGGAGACAGGGGTAGCTGCAGCTTGGAGCAATAATATGTATGTTACGATAGCTTGTTACAAAACGATCATAATTTATTTCCTTTGCGTTATATCTTGCAGCTTTAGTAATTAGTTTATTGTTGTTGACAGACACATGTTACAGTGAGACAAAAGGATGACCGCATATGCATCGAAGCCTTCAGAATTGGTATTTTGTATCGGTGTCCTTTTTGTGCAACCAGTGTTTATAAACCATGTGAAAGACACACGGTACTTACTAATTTGCAAAGCCACAGACTTCGAGCGGTTCATCATGAACGTAAGTAAAGTTGTGCTATGCGTGTTACATGACAGATAATTTGGGTCATTCCATGTCAAATCAACAAAACTGCTCAATTTTTATTTTCGTAGTATTTTTTTCTGAAGAAAGACAAACATAAACAGTGATAAAAGACAAAATATTACATGTAATTGTTGCATATTTACCGAGTAA
>NW_015623489.1:3993-8201 GCF_001515625.1 Sinocyclocheilus rhinocerous | reverse complement strand
AGAAAGATGACAGCATCATTTAATTTTTGCAAGCAAACTTGGGGCAAAAACCACAGTTTTTTTTCACCAATTTTTTATGTCACCGTATGCATATAATGCAACAAAGATTGCTAAAGTAAATGGACTTAACTAATAGACCTACCACTCTCTGTGTTAAAATAAAATTATGCTGTCATCTTTCTACAATCATTTTTACCCCCCTGTAGTTTGGCTCCAAATCTCAGGTGAAAGTTGTCATTTTGACCCCCCTCTACAAAACGGTGGATTACTCCGTAAATATACATTCATGAAATTGAATATTTTGGCTTTCTTTATGTATTTCTTTCAGCAGAAAAAGAAAAAAAAAGATCAAAATTTTTAGCCTAGGACCTCTGGTTGAATTGAGACAGAATGACCCAATTGTTAAGGTGATAAATGATAATGTCAACGGTGATGTTACGAATAATGTTAACATTTGAAATGTACATCAAACATATTTACCTTTTATATACTTATTTTACTATTTTAAATTTTGTCTGTTAATGATTCTTACAGATTTTCTAATCTTCGACTGTCACTTGGAGTGCAGAAAATACAAGCATTATTACTGCTGCCACTGCCCCACAACAATAATAAATAAGGCAGATTTCATCAAGCACATACATGTGTGCAAACATTCAGCTCCGCAGGTGAACCATACAGTGCCTTCTGCTTCTCAGTGCATCGAGATGACACCGCAGGTGAACCATACAGTGCCTTCTGCTTCTCAGTGCATCGAGATGACACCGCAGGTGAACCATACAGTGCCTTCTGCTTCTCAGTGTGTCGAGACATCAATAAACAGCTTGAAAAGTGTTCGTAGAAAGCATGAACAAAGGTTAAATTGTCCCCACTGTCATCAGTGTGTTTTAAAGAAAAATCTGAAAAAACACATACAAAGAGCACATACAGATATTGAGCATGACGTCACTGCACATTTCCACTTTCAAAGTCAGTGCATTGACCCAAATAACGGAGTTTTTGCTGTTGCAAAATCTTCTAAAGGCCCTTGTATTCCCATTCATGTTATCAAAAAAACATGGGGCAGTTTACACAACGTGACTTGTGAACTGGATGTCTGCAGTGCTGTTGTGAATTTTAAAAGAAGAAGTGGCATGCGATCTTGTCAGTGTGCTCACTTACAATCTGTTGATTACTGCAGATCTGATGCTGAAAATGTTGTCCTGGATGAAGATGTTTTAAAAGAAATGGTACAGCACAAATGGTTTTCAGAGGAAAGCAAAAGACACTGTTTAAATTCTCAGAAAAAAGCTGAAGAACAAGATATGTGTTTTGCATCCTATGTGAATCTTGGAGGTCCATCTTATATGCACTATGTGTCCGTTTTTGAGCCAAATGTTTCGTTTTATAATCGATTGGGAAGGATCATGGTTGTTTATAATGCCAAACTCAACACATGGCATTGCCCTTGTACTAGGCCAAGGCGCTCCTGCATACACAAGGCAGTGTGCAAATGGCACCTTTTCCAAACAAACAGAAAACTGTTCCAAAGAGTGAAGAGCACTGAGGAGGATTTGACCTGCAAGACTTCATTGCCAGTGGACACTGGTCTTTATTTAGAAAAAGATGATGCTGAGAACACTGTACCCTCCAACAAATGAGGACCTCACGAAAATGGTGCAATATATCTTTACAAATAAAACAATACCATCTTCCCTACCTATCTCAACAACTGATTTAAATGAAAAGGAATTCCCAAAAGTTCTGGTTCCAAATGAGATGCACTGCTCATGTTTGGAACACGCACCTCTTAGTGATCCTTTGCTCATCTCTAATAAAGCTAAAATTGTCACGACAGTTGGAATAATTGAAGGTCGGTATTTGTTAGTAGTAAATTCTTATTTTAATAAAGTCTTTAGGATTAAATGCATATTTTTTGTTTTTAGGTGTTGAAAGCTATTGCAAGACATGTCCAGTGTGTGGACTTGCATATCGCCATCAAGAATGGAGCACTGGTGTGCATAACTATGATGACCACATCATACTCAGTTTGAAATTTTGTCTTCTGCTTCGAAGTTTTCTGCAGGTATTGTGGATTGCTTTCTTCATTCCAGAGGCATTCAAACTTGGTCTGGGAGGGCCACTGTCCTGCAGATTTTAGCTCCAATCTGCCTCAACACACCTGCCTGAAAGTTTCTAGTATGCCCAGTAAGACTTTGATTAGCTGGTTCAGATGTGTTTAATTGGGTTTGGAGCTAAACTCTGCAGGACACCGGCCCTCCAGGAGCAGGATTGGACAGCCCTGCTTTATAGTGTTTAGTGCCATTGTCACACTAATGTCTAATACCTAATTTTGTCTCTTTAGTCGCATACTGCTGTTGAAAGAGTCTGTAAAGCTCTTTCAGTATCCACTGGAATGGTTTACCCAAGCAGTAAAACGGTGCTTTGTGCTTATCTGCACTTTGAAGCATTAACTGATCATGATTACCAATTTTCCTGCTTAAAGTGTGGATTCCATCCATCTGTTGATGTCATGGATGCTCATCGAAAGGGAGTTTTTAGTATGCAAGGTATGATACAGATCTAATCACAATTTGAAAAACCTTGACCTGCATATAATTTTTTTGAATTAAGGATCAATTGAAGTTTTAAGTTCAGAAATTTTAATCTGTTCTTGGAATGTATTTCAAACAGTGGTGCCTCAGCAAATTATTCTATGTTAAATCTTTGTAATGTGTATATATATTTGTAATTTTATTTTTAGTAAGTGAAATTGAACAACCCCCAACAAACTTTGCTGGACAGGTGGATGTAGAGGCTTTTTGGAATTCCCTGAGATTGGAAATCATTGCAAGAGGTCTTGTGCAGAGTAAGTTTGTATTTATTGTATTCATTTGGGTCAAGGTACTACACAGACACAGGTGTTTGTCTTATCTTACCTTGTTTTAAGGTTTAGTTCACCCAAAAGTGAAATTGCCAGCATTTATTCACCCTCATGTCGTTCCAAATCCATAAAACCTTCGTTCATCTTCGAATTATGTTTTTGATGAAATCCAAGAGCTTTTTGAACCCTCCCCCACAATAGACTGCATCATCATTGCAATTTTCTCGGATT
The DNA here is from genome assembly GCF_001515625.1 of Sinocyclocheilus rhinocerous. Classification (NCBI taxonomy): domain Eukaryota; kingdom Metazoa; phylum Chordata; class Actinopteri; order Cypriniformes; family Cyprinidae; genus Sinocyclocheilus; species Sinocyclocheilus rhinocerous. The sequence continues at coordinate 5,107 of NW_015623489.1, read as the reverse complement.
TCATAAAAATATCTTAATATTTGTTCCGAAGATGAGCCAAGGTCTTATGGGTTTGGAATGGCATGAAGGTGAGTAATGAATGACACAATTTTAATTTTTGGGTGAACTTACCCTTTGTGCCTAAACTTTGACACCAGGAGTGACTACACAGGAACGCAAAAAAAAAAAAATCCAAGGAAAAACATAACCCAGAAACACCTGCTATTTTCTTCTCACCTTATGACATCATCTGTTGTTAAATTTTTTTTATTAAATTAAAAAATACAAGTTTGAGTTCTCTGTTGTCATTATTGCTACTGTTTTGTTTTTTTTAGTTGGACACCACAATCCTTTTGCTGTCAAACCAAGTTTTCATCTTTGGGCACCCTGGATTGGACAAAATACTAGAAAATCTGGCTCTGTCTTAAACACAGAATGGGAAAAAGTACATTCATCAAATCCTAATTCTGCATCTGAAATTCCAGTAACTGAGGAAAGGCTTATTGATGAGCTGATGACACTGAAGGTGAAGTGTTGCCTTGTTTACCCTCTTGTAACAGTACTATTTTGGTCGTTATTTTTTTCTAATGAATTCTAAGTGATTTCTTTTTATTAAAAATAATTTCATAGGTGGCTGCTGTCCGTCAGTTATGTGGATCTTGCGGTTTAAATACCAAGGGATCAAAGATGGACCTCATAATGAGACTGAGTGAGATGATAAACAGGTCATCGTATGACAATTTTTCAGAAGGTTTGGGGTGCATCAGGTATGTATGCACTGATATATGTAATTTATGATTCACAACATATGCAGTAGATTTGTCATTTAATGTAAAAACAAAGTGCTAAAATCATGTTAAACCATTTGTTATTACTTAGGTGGCTGGGCAGTTGTTATGTGCCCCTGCGGTGTCGTGTACAGCATGAAAGTCTTAGTGAGAGCGGAAAGTCCAAGGGACGTCACTGACCTATTGCTGTCCTGGAAACACCTACCCAACATAACAATTTATGACTTTGCGAGAGGACTGGCCTCTCATGCCAATCTCCGTAATCCAGACATAATTCCCTTCAGCCCACATGAGCAGGGTGCGAACTACGGGGGAGCTCGGCTCCCCCTAATAAGACCATGGGCTCC
>NW_015623489.1:0-3293 GCF_001515625.1 Sinocyclocheilus rhinocerous | reverse complement strand
GTGAACAAAGAATTGCCCAGAGTTATTGCACATCTGGCTGTCTTTATATTGTTTTATCGACAGATTGTACAGGTTCGAGTAGCAACGGGCTTCTTCACACAGCCTGCGCATGCGCAGTAGCATACTGACGCGCGGTCACAAAAAATGGGAGGCACGCGGATGTCCGCTCAGAGCCTCCGCACACACTCTCCGATGACGATTTTTACGTCACGCGCACCATAGCGGACACTAGCGGACACTAGCGGACTAGCGCACGCGGAAAGTATAACACAGGCTTAACTTTAACCGGTGTTCATGTGAACTCAAAGACAGCCTGATGTTTTGTTGATAGACTATTTGTGGGTGGCTGTTTGTTGTTTCACCTATCAATTCGTGTTGATAAAGTATAATAGGGTAAATCCTGTATAGTGATTTATCCTATATAGTGCTTGCATAAAGCAAGTAGTGCATACACTTGTAGCTGTTATGTATCTTTGTAAGTCATTGTAAGCCCTCTTTTGAGGCAAGCGCACGAACACCCCCCCTTATAAAAAAAAACAAGTGGGCTCCCCCAAAGTCCACGGTATAGTTCGAACACTGCACATGAGGGTCGGCTTTTGGAGCCAAATGAAACCAATATTGCAGCAGCGGAAGAGGGACGACTTAGAGTTTCATTGGAATGGCTTAAAGAGAAAAAAAAAGCCTGCTGATGTGAATGGACATCTATTAACTGGCTCATCTGAACACTATGTGCTTTATGACAGATTTCATGAAAACAACACAAAGGATTCCCGTGATAAACTTCGCAAAATACAGCTTGTGCCCGAGTTGGCTGGAAGAGTTAATTCTCAATGTGCTGAGCAGTTGTTTTCTCAAATGAGAAAAAACAACTACTTTCTAAATGTTATGAGGCCAACAAACCATGTGTTCCTCATGCGAAACCTGTTGCATCACTACAATGTTGCAATAAACAATAGGTTTGCTGATCAACTTACCAAGCATGTTGGTTGCACTCAGGTTGTCCTGGATGTTTTGGCATAATGTTTGCATTCTTTTGCACGATTTAATGTCATTAGCACAGCTATCGACTCTCAAAAGTTTTATTTCACACTGGTATGGGATGCTGACATGCTTTATTTCTAGGGAGTTCATGTGAAAGCACAATTAAAGTGGATGATGAGCCAAGTACACCAAAGGTGGCTGTGAAAAGTCTGAAGGATGTAATGTCAAACAAGACCTGCTGGAAACAACCATTCAGTGAAGCAATGGAAGAAAAGGTGATTGCTCTTTGAAGGTAGAAATGTTATAAGCTGTGAAGAATGAATACCTCAAACATTTTGTAATGAATTTTGATAATGTTCTTTTTTCAACTAGCTCACACATGTGTTAGACACAAAGAAAAATGAGAGGGAACATGTGGCACGTGTTTATTCTACCACCCTGATGCGAGAAGATTTTCAGACATTGGGATTGCAACGCAGTGTGGAAGCAACAGTAAGTATCATCTTAATTTCTTTGATCAAAATTAAATTTTCAATTTATTTTCCTGTTTTTAATTGAAACTGTGGTATCTTAACAGATTCTGAATTGCTGTTTCAAGAAAATTGAAGACATCAGCAAATTGCAGGTTGTGTGTGTGTGGGTTGGTTGTGTGAATTGTGTGTAACAAGCAAAAATAACTTTTTTTTAATGCCAAAACTTGTGCATTTCTGTTATTAGGGTATCCAAGTGTGGACATCTAATAGCTACGTGAATGTAACTTTGATTCCCCCACGTTGTGCAGATCCCATCTTACATATCCCTGTAAGCATTCCTAATTTGTTTGAATGTTGTGATATTTTTATGATTAGATGGTCTGATTTATAATGCATGCTTAAGAATTTATTGACTGTTTTGATTTAGTATTGTGATATTAAACGTAATGTTGCAAAGAAGATGTATTAAGCGTTCTCTCAAACCAGCCAAAAAGATTTCACATAGCAAAAATATACATTATGCACCATTTTACTGTAGTTTGTATTCTAATTTTTTGTGACAGGTTGATGCTTCTGCTAAAGATTGCATTCTATTTCCGTCATTCAGCAAGTCACACTGGATGCTTTGTGCAAGTCATCATTAAGAAATTTTGATATGATTTGTCAAATAGATGTCAGTATTTTGTGTTTTTAACAACCTTTTTCAGATTTTGCATCCAAAGCTGAGACAGGTTTTTTTTCTTGATTCGCTCTGCAAGAGTGGTCTGAGTGATGGCAGATACATTCAAGTGTACAGGTCTTTTACATAGTTCAGAAGGTCATGTTCAGAGTGTACAGGTCTTTTACATAGTTCAGAAAGTCATGTTCAGAAGTTCCAGTTGAACAGTTCTTGTTCAAATGTTGCTGCTGTATGGTGGTTCTTTTCTAAACCATTCAGCATTTTCCTTTTTGATATGCAGTCGTTTCTTAAGTTTATTAAAGGTGTAGCAAGCAATTTCTGAGAAGCACTGTTGAAACTGGATTGTACCATGCACTAAAACACACTTGTAGCCAATTAGTAGTAAGGAGCATATACACTCATGAGGGAGGAGGTGCCTGTGTTGCATAGTGTGTTTGTAAATTTGAGAGCAAAGATATGAAGTGTGATATTTTTGGGTTGGGGTTTGTTTGTTTTGCTGATTTCAAATATAAACTGCGTTTCTCAGAATTCGCTTACTGCACCTTCAAATGTGAAATTAAACTATGTAAATTGTGATAAGCATATTAAATGCAAAAAAATACTTTTTTATAGTTGATTATTAATGTTGCTGTAATCCCCTTTGTAATCGTTAACATTTTCATAAGTAACTGTAATTTAATTACACATTTTTTCTTAGTAACTGATTACAGTTACATTTATTTTGTAATTAAATTACGTAACGCCGTTACATGTAACTAGTTACTCCCCAACACTGCATCTAATTCAGTTACTTTTTTACTTGCTTTCTTATTTGCCCTTTTTCTTGCTTTCTTCATTGCTTGCTTGCAAACATTAACCAGGGGATTCTAGTGCAGGGTTCTTCCAATAATTGTGGAGTCTTTGTGCTCATGGTGAGTTTATACGACTTCACATTGGCACTTACATCAGTTTAATTTAATAACCAAATAAAAAGTTTCAAACAATTAGTCTTTGACTTTCAGTATGCCCTGTACATTGCTCTGGGGGTGGATTTTGACTTTTCAGAGGTGAGCCTTCAGATCTTTGCTTGACATTTTTTGCAAGTATAAAAGCAGAATTGTATTTTTGCCATTGTATTAATAGTTGCTTTTTTGAAACAGGCTAATATGGCAAGCATAAGA
>NW_015623488.1:0-968 GCF_001515625.1 Sinocyclocheilus rhinocerous | reverse complement strand
ACGTCTTTTTCACCTGGGTCAAAAGACTTTAAATGCAAATAAATGCTGTTTTGTAATGAACTCAGACATATCAGACTGTTTCAGCAGAAACTATTAAGACAGTAATAGTAAGGTACATGCCTCTCAGAAGCCATTTCCATTTCCAAATATCTCCAAATGAGGATTTTTCCAGAAAGAAAATACGTCTGAAAGTTTGTCCAGAGACTTCAGTCAGTGGAGAACAGATCTGCTGAAATAAATCTGTGTGCTGTGGAGGCTTTAAATGAGCTGAGCAGCAAAACAGAGCCAATCCTGACTAAACCACCTGACGAGCCCATTAGCATTTGAAGACCTCTGCCCTTCCCAGAGTAAACAGCAGTGATTCACAGCCATGAGCCATCATGCTAATAGAGCAGGCAAAAAGAGCAGAAACTCATTTCAAGAAGCATGCTCTAGAAAGAACGTCTTACGCAAGCAGAATGTCATATGAACATCTTGCTCTAGGTTTTTTTTATGAACCAGACTGTTTACTATGTGAATCAGACCAAAAACCTTTAGCTTAAAGGCACAGTATGTAATTTTCGCCGCTAGAGGGCGCGTATTCAAAACAAACAAAGAAACAAAGGCGTAGTTAGATGACGCCATGACTGAGTGTGGAACCATGGGAGTTGTCGTCTTCCTCCCCACAGCCGAAGCAATCCGACGGGACTCGGGCAGAAATCATGTTCATGGATGAGCTAATGATTTATTAACGTAGTAGAATGAAGCAGGGTGAGGCTGAAAGCCATCGAAGCGAACCGAGCCACTGAACGAGCGCGACACACGGCTCGAAAGCAGCGGAGCTTTTATTATGCCACAGTCGACCGCTTCCGCTGCTTCTGGTCGTGAGTATGTGGGGTAAAGCAGCGCTGTTTTATCATACTAGCAACATTTAAAAGTTCTGCTATAATGCTACTCTGTGCGGTCATCACCGGTCTATTAAAACACAC
>NW_015623487.1:77146-77313 GCF_001515625.1 Sinocyclocheilus rhinocerous | reverse complement strand
ACATTTTGGGAGACACAACAAATGAATAGAGAAAAAATTATATATTAATATTAATATTAAATATTAAATATTATCGTGAAAATCTTGCTAATTATTATTACTCCCATCATTGCACTTATTTGTTCATTGTTGCCCCAACCAAAAACACATTAATATGCAAATTAGAT
>NW_015623487.1:75135-76897 GCF_001515625.1 Sinocyclocheilus rhinocerous | reverse complement strand
ATATCAATATTCCTATTAAATATTAGATATTATTATGAAAATCTTGCTAATTATTACTCCCATTATTGCACTTATTTGTTCATTCTATGTTGCCCCAAAAACACATTAATATGCAAATTAGATACAGTTTATAGATATATTGTAAATAATGGAAAAACTCGTTTATGGCCATTGTACACACATTTTGCATTAAAAAATGTTTTTTAAAAATATCTTTCATAACATAGTTGAGAATCATCTTTATATAAAGCTTGGTATAAAAAAATGAAAATGATTTCTGATTAAAACAAAAATCCCACTGTTTTTGCCTTTTCATGTCTATTCATGTCTTTTTATTTTTTTTAAAACAAGACTTTTTAATGTCCCGATGTCCTCTACAGAGGACATGGCATAACATATGAATAAAACATAATTTTTCAAAAAATGTATTTTTCAAAATTGTTCTTATGCTCTAAACCAGGGGTGCCCAACCCTGCTCCTGGCGATCGCTCTGATGAAAGCGCTCAGTAAGTGTTTTCGGCGAGTGAAAATATATCTGTGCAAACCAAATACTTAGCCTCCAACTCACACACTGGCGAGTAAAATCTGAGAATTTATTAGCCAGTGGCTAATATTAGACATCATTTAGTCGCCCAGAGTGAAGATTTAGTCGCATATGCGAGTGATTTACTCGCAATGTAGAGGGTTGAATGTCCTTTGGATACCATCAAGGAGGTGGGGGAGAGGAGAATGCTGTCTAAGTTGAAGTCCATTATTAATAACATCTCTCACCCTTTGCATGAGATTGTGGTGTCAGTAAGTAGTTTCAGCAATAGACTGGCACATCCACTGTGTAAGGAGCGCTATCGCAGGTCTTTCCTTCCATCAGCAGTTAGACTGTTTAATTGCAATAACAATACTGTGTAGTATGGTTGTATGTTTTTAGTATGTTTTTCTTTGTTTATTGTATTGTGGTTGGTTTTGTGGAGTATGCAGTAAAAAGTGAATTTCCCCAGTGTGGGATTAATAAAGTCTATCAAATCAAATCAAACACCACTGCGTGTGTATACAGTGTCCACACTGTGCTGTTATGACTGCGGCTGTGTCTGATTGCCCACATAGGGGTGTGGGAAGATGTTTTAGGTTGGGGATGCTGTACGCGCAACACAACAAGCATATCGCTGAGAACAAAAATAAATAAATAAATCGCTGAGAACACTGCATAGCACATACACCAGTACATTTGACTGCACACGGGAAATACATTAGCCTAAGCGCTTAAACAAATAAAAAATATAAAATGTTTTTTTTCAGTATATCCATGAGATTTCCATGTTCCACTTTTAAGATGTATCACCTAGCCACAACCTACAGATTCCACAACACAAACATAATATTCACAAACATAAAAGCAAGCATAGGCAGTGCTGCGTGCATGATTTGGCATGGCAGAAAGCGCGCAATGCACGTGTCACGAATCCTGTCCATGGACTTCCGTTCGATCGCCACCAGAGGTCACCCTTCTGTTACATTGACTCTCGCACTACACAAACTGTTACACATCACCCTGGACTACATTTCCCATGCTCCATTGCACTAATCACAAGCTCATCTGAAACCAATCACACACAGCTGCTACCAATAACACACACTATATAAATCAGTCTCACACCACCATTCAATGCCGAGTATTGTTTAGCGTTTATCTCTCATCTAGTGATAGCTACTTTACGGAGCCATTCCAAGTTTCTGAATCTAGTATAGCCTTGTTCTTAGTCTGTTT
>NW_015623487.1:73367-75018 GCF_001515625.1 Sinocyclocheilus rhinocerous | reverse complement strand
AAATGCAGAGCACTAATTCAGAGTATGGGTCACCATACTTGGCCACAGGTCACTTCACTTTATAAACAAGTAATGATTTCTTGTTACAGTAAGAGATTTATCTCAAATGATAACATATTCAAAGTTTGTATGTGTGTGAGAGAGGAAGAGACAAGTGAGGGGCGGGGGAAGATGTTTTAGGTTGGGGATGCTGGGGGGGGGGGTTAGAAACCATTAGGAAACAATACCGAGTATATAAAACACGTAAAACTCCGGGAAACACAACAAGCATATCGCTAAGAACAAAAATAAATAAATAACTATATCGCTGAGAACACTGCATAGCCCGTACACCAGGAAATTTGACTGCACACGGGAAATACATTAGCCTAAGCGCTTAAACAAATAAAAAATATAAAATGTTTTTTTTCAGTATATCCATGAGATTTCCATGTTCCACTTTTAAGATGTATCACCTAGCCACAACCTACAGATTCCACAACACAAACATAATATTCACAAACATAAAAGCAAGCATAGGCAGTGCTGCGTGCATGATTTGGCATGGCAGAAAGCGCGCAATGCACGTGTCACGAATCCTGTCCATGGACTTCCGTTCGATCGCCACCAGAGGTCACCCTTCTGTTACATTGACTCTCGCACTACACAAACTGTTACACATCACCCTGGACTACATTTCCCATGCTCCATTGCACTAATCACAAGCTCATCTGAAACCAATCACACACAGCTGCTACCAATAACACACACTATATAAATCAGTCTCACACCACCATTCAATGCCGAGTATTGTTTAGCGTTTATCTCTCATCTGGTGATAGCTACTTTACGGAGCCATTCCAAGTTTCTGAATCTAGTATAGCCTTGTTCTTAGTCTGTTTTACCCGTGTCTTGATCCTTGCCCGTTATCTCGTTTGGTCTGATCTCTGCCTGCCCTGAAGTTTATAGCCTGTTTTGGAATTACCCTTTGCCTTGCTGTTTCGGACTGTGTTTGCACCTCGCCTGGACTCTAGCTCGTCTTGTGGATTCCCCGTTTGCCTCGCCCTCAGGATTACGCTCGCCGGAGATCAACCACGCCCATTTACTGGACTACTCTTGTGTCTTGCCCTCAATATACCTGTTTGCCATTGTTTGACCCATGCCTGTTATGACCACGTCTCTGTCTAATAAAAGCCTGCAGATGGATCCGCACGTCTCACGTCTCGTTCGCCCCGTAACAGAATACTCGGCCAAACAAGGATCCAGTGGCTTTTCCGAAGGACATTGGCCAGGTATGAACACAGCGATTCTAATACTAGCTCTCAAGCAGGGCACACGATCACTTGAGGGTTACATTGAGGAATATTTGGCTTTGGCTAATGGCACAGAATTACCGGACTGTATGCTGATAGACTTTTTCTGTGATGGCCTTAACCAGCCTTTAAAGTCAAGAATGATTCATGAGAGTCCTCATTCGTCACTGAGTAATTATTTGACTATGTTTTGTGGACTGTTGGTTCAGCGTTCACTGTGGGTGTCGCGGAGGAACAAGACACTGCATTCACTCACAAAATGGCGTTGACAACAAAGCCGTGTCATGCTACTGCTGTCTTTCCTGAGTCAACTCAAGTCACCGTTGATTGTCATGAGGCAAGTCAAGTCACCGTTGATC
>NW_015623487.1:67785-73090 GCF_001515625.1 Sinocyclocheilus rhinocerous | reverse complement strand
CCTGTCCTGTTAAGGAGGATGTTAATGACCTCTACCCGTTTCCTGATGTTACTACTGTAGAACCTCCAGAGGTGGCGGCATCTGCTGCAGAACCTCCAGAGGTGTCAGTGGTATCCACTTATAAACTCTCGTCCTGTTCTGTTCCGGCCAGGGAGGCCATCTGTGATCCCTCTGCCTGTCTTATCACGGCTATGAAGGCCGTCTGTGATCCCTTTGCCCGTCCTGTTCCGGCCAAGGACGCTGTCTGTAAATCTCCTGACTGTCCTGTTACGGCGTCAATGAGCTTGACTCTGAATTATCTGTCTGTCCAGCTTCAATCACTGAACTGTCTGCCAATCTAGTGTCACTCAATGCATCCCACTGTGAACTGTCTGTTGTTTTAAATTCTACAGTCAAATCTGATCTTGTATTGTCTGTCTGTCTTGTTTCAACGGAGTCTGACTGTGAATTGTCTGCCTGTTTAATGTCACTTATTGAAATGTTTACCCGTCCAGTTTCAAACAACGCACCCGGGAACTTGCCTGTCATGAGCCCAGAGACTATAAATGCACTCCGTGTCTGTCCCTTTAACCCTGTCACTGCCATAGAGAACATTGATGAACTTCTTGTGTTCCCTGCCTCGGTCCCTGAGACCATGAATGCACTGCCTGTGTTGTCTGTCTCTGCTTTCCCTAGGCCCCAGTCTCTGCCATGGGTCCCGGCCCCGTCTGCTCGGTCCTGGTGGGTTCCTGCTCGGTCTGCTCCGCCGTGGAGGTCTTTTGCTCCACCCTGGTGTGCTTCTGCTCTGCCTGCTCCACCCTGGTGGGCTTCTGTCCCGTCTGCTCCGCCCTGGTGGGTTCCTGCTTTGTCTGCTCCGCCGTGGAGTCTGCTCCGCCCTGGTGGGCTTCTGTCCCATCTGCTCTGTTGTGGTCTTCTGCTCTGTCTGCTCTGGCCTGGTGGTCTTCTGTCCTGCTCTGGTGGTTTTCTGCTCTGCCGTGGGGATCTTCGGACCCGTCTGCTCAGCTGTGGTGGTACTCAGCTCCACCTGCTACCTCGCCTGGACTCTAGCTCGTCTTGTGGATTCCCCATTTGCCTCGCCCTCAGGATTACGCTCGCCGGAGATCGACCACGCCCGTTTACTGGACTACTCTTGTGTCTTGCCCTCAATATACCTGTTTGCCATTGTTTGACCCATGCCTGTTATGACCACGTCTCTGTCTAATAAAAGCCTGCAGATGGATCCGCACGTTTCTTAACTTTAACATAACCTTAACGTAACTTTGATAACTTTAATTCTTACAACTGTTAAATTAATGGGCAAAGGGTAAATATTTCGAAGAGCAGATAGAAATAGATAGAAAAATTGCCAACATAAACTAAATATTATAAACATCGGAGCAACCATGGAAATGTTTGTATCTTTATCATAACTTTCTCTTAAGTTACACAATTATTCACACTTCATTCAAAACACTTTTTTACACGTTTAAAAAGTAAACACCATTTCATTGTTCTCTTATAAAGTACATAATACCTCATTGACACCCCAAATTTCTACAAACTTTGGTAAACAGTCCACCAGAGAGAGAGAGATGAGAGCAGATGGACTACAAGAACGCTAATGTCTGAACGCCCACAAGTCAGGTTCCATTTTAGTGCTTTCTTTTATGTTTTGTAAATATCTGTTTTCCAGTGATGCACCAAAGATGTTTAATCTTTCTGCGATGGCGTAAATTTTTAAGGCTAATTTATACTTCTGCGTTGCACCTACGCCGTAGCCTTTACGCCGTAGGCTATGCGTCAGTTTTCATTTATACTTCTGCGTCGTTGTCTGCGTCGACGTGCAGTACAAATGCAAACCACTAGTCTGCAGTGTCCACGGGCAGTTGCTGGTGTAACCCGCAGTACCACGGCAAAAGCCGAAGAAGAAGCGGCTCGTCGGAGAAGCATTATTGACGGCGGCAAATAAATATCAAATCATTAAATCATTATTTAAAACTACAAAAAGGAGACAACAACGGAACAGGAGAAGATGGCATTCTTTCAATCTCCACAAAGCCTTGTACCACGGCAGATCAACATTGTTTGTCACGGGCAACTACTGATGTATAATGCTATGTAGTATAATAAATGATAATAAGACACTTGTTCTTTGCTTTGTTTTATTTTATATAAGAAGGTGTAACATTAAAATATATTAAAGTGCACATAAACACACACAAAACTCAAGTACATACGGAGGGAGGGGTTCTAGCAGACCAATCACAGCGCTTGCGATCCGCGTAGAATTGATGCGCTGTTAGATTTTTGGAGAGGTGCATGTCAGACTACAGCATTCGGTTGTTAAGTCTAACGTCACGCGTGACGTTTAGCATCTTCCGGGTCCAAGCGCTTCACTCGTTGGATCCGTACAGCCAAATAGCCATGGCGGAACCTGTGACTTTATTTACTATCACGTCCTTCTTTAGTGAGGCACCCTTGGCGGTCAAAAAGGTTTTAAATTCTTTTAACTCCAACAGAGTAGTTAGTGTAGATCATCATTCAGGTGGCATAATTAAGGGTAGAGTCCAGGCATCCATGAAAAAGAAGGTTTACGAAGTTGAGGTGAGTTAGCTGTAAAGGTGATGATACACGGGGCAATTTTTTTTTAGCAATGTTGCCGAGCGATGTTGCTTCGGGACTTTCCCATTGAGAATGGGCAACACATTTAGATGTAAAGTATCCAGATAGAAATTTTTTGCCCATGGTCATATGATGCGATTTCAATTTTTCCTTTCTCTTTGAAGTGTTACAAGCTCTTGGTGCATAAAGAAGATCTGTAAAGTTGCAAAGACTAAAGTCTCAAATCCAAAGAGATATTCTTTAAAAAAGTTAAGAGTCAACCACGCCTACCTAAAATGGTTCGTTCTAACACGCCCCCACATGTCCATGTCACGATGTGGGAAGATTTGCATAACACAGCCCAAATGTTCACGCAAAGAAAGAAGACCTAACTTTATTCTCGCTGTAGTTTTGTTGTTGCCGCTGCCGCCATGTCGTGGCCGCGTCGTTCCCAAGCCCGCCGGCCGTTCCTCCCTCTAGCCCGCCGGCCTCCACTCACTCAAGCCCGCCGTGTGTGATGCTCTGTGTTTCGTTGTGAAAGTGAAATTACTTTGTTTGGCCTTTCAAATGAGAACACGACTACAAATCAGTGGTTAAGCTGTATTTACAACACTGTTCCAGAACAGTTCAACCCAAATATTCAGATTTGTGCAGCACATTTTATGGAGGACTGTTTCCTGATCCTGGGAGAGTAGACTACAATGCCGGCTGTTCTGACTCACAGACTGTAAGTACATTTCCATATTTAAAGAATTTGCCACTGACGACTCAAACGCGAGTTTTGAGCAGTGTAGAGTAGCACTTATTGTTTGTCATTTCTCCGATCACAAATACAGACATGGTTTTATGTTTATGCCGTGCGATGCAATGCAACGCGTAAAAAGACAGTATAAGTCATTATAATCAGTAATTATGTCCCCACTGGATGCAACAAATGCCTCGTTTATAATGGGTTTTAATGTTTTTGAATCGTCGCTCCGGCCGGACAGGGCACCACAGTATGGTAAGGGGCGTAACATTTCCGTCACACGCTTGAGGTATTCGGCCAATCACAACGCACTGGATAGCTGGCCAATCACAGCACACCTCGCTTTTTCAGACAGATGAGCTTTGTAAAAATCGACGCGTTTCAAAAAGGCGGGGCATAGAGGAGAAACAATAATGTACAGTATGTGGAAAATAATGCGTTTTTTTAGCTTTAAACCGCATAAACACATTTCATAACACCAAATACACAAAATAATGTTCTTTTTAGAAGCATCATATGACCCCTTTAAAATGAACACTGTAAATTATTTCCAGGAGTTCACAAGATTTCACAGTAAATTACATTATTATCACTTCAAGGTTTTAACTGTGATATTTCACAATATAATACAGTATTCAGAAATTTATTGTAAAAAATAATGCAGGCAGGGAAGTTACAGGAAAAAAACAGTGTAAATTCCGTCTTCTGCATGAGTTCTCTCATCTCCTCTGTGGTCTCATCCAACGGATTCAGCGGTAAGTGTTGCATTTTTGTGAATTAAATTACTTTTTTCTATGATAGTGCATGTAATTCGAAAGTATTAACCAAATAGTTGTAGGTTCTGTTGTCACGTTGTTAGCCTACCCGATCTCATGAAAGTGTGTATCAATACCACAAGTTTCTGTTTGGCGTGTTATTTATACGCAGAAATTGACTTTGGCGTGCATATGATACGCAATTGTTAGGATTAGGGGTGTAGGGTAGGTGCGTATTATATGTATGGCAAAACTGCATATCATATGCACGGCAAAACTGTGTATCATATGCACGCCAACGAATTGCTTATCATATGCACGCGAAAACTGCGTATTATAGCCTATGCATGCCAAACACGTGCGTATCATATGCGTATCATAAGTCAATTTCTGCGTATCATTAACAAGCCAAATAAAAACAGAAAATCGTGTTACTGATACGCATGTTCATGAGACCGGGCTTAACTCAGAATTTTTATTTTTATTTTTTTTGGAGCCTCATATTGAGAAATTAAGTCAATAAATTTTAACTTTATATTTTCTTAGTGCTAACAGCCTTCTCTTTCCCTGTTATAGGTTCTCTCCAAAGCGGTGACCATAATAAAGTTGTAAGGTAAACTGTGGCCTTCACATTATGACCGTTATTATCAGCTAGAGAAATTATAGTGTCGTGGATTAGGGCAAAGGTAGGTTCTTTATTGGCACTGATGGTTTCATGAAGAACCTTTAACATCTATGGAACTTTTCTATTCCACAAAAGGTTCTTTATAGTGGAAAAAGATTCTTCAGATGATTAAAAAGTTCTTCACACTAGAAAAAAATGGTTCTGTTAAGAACTGTTCACTGAAAGGTTCTTTGGGGAACCAAAAATGGCATAGCTGTAAAAATACCCTTTTGGGACTTTTATTTTTTCGATTTGTGGAATTGTTATTTTTTAAGAGCGTACAGTCTTTTGGACTTTACTTTCGTAAATGGCCTCAATTAAAATACAAAATTCTTCTAACAGTAAATCTAACAAAAAAAAAATCTTATAGTAAAAAATGAATGATTGGTCTTGTAATTTTCATTTTAAAAATTAAGGTGATAATTAAAAATAGTGTATATTTTCTTAATAAATAAAATAAAATATTGAGAACATTTCACATTCATTTCACAGATATATTTTCTTCATTTTTTAATGGAAACTTGAGCAGTTTTGAGGCTTGAATTGAGGAACTGATTA
>NW_015623487.1:47558-63067 GCF_001515625.1 Sinocyclocheilus rhinocerous | reverse complement strand
TCAATGCCGTTTACGTTCGGGTCCAGTCGGGTTCGAAAATAAATGCAGTCGGGTCGTGTCGGACTCGGGTCCAATTTCATCGGGTCTGTCTCGGGTCGGGTTTTTCTTTAAAAAATATTCACAAAATAATGTTCTTTTTAGCAACATCATATGACCCCTTTAATTGGCAAAGTGCCCAAACAACATCACTCAGCAACATTGCTCAAAAGGTTGGCCAGTGTATCATCACCTTAAGCTAGGTAAGTTAGCTAGTTGACATATGTTAGGTATTTAAGCAGGGATAGTACTGACTAATACGAAAAGTAAGAGCCCAGATGATGTCAATCACCTGTGAATGATGAGGCTGCCGCGTGTGTAAGAGGCGAGGTCTTAGACTCAAAAAGAAAAACGCTGCCTTTGTGTTGACACATGGATTAAAGCTCTCGCCTCAAATCGTGTACATGCCTTGACCTCTTTTTTTGTTTTGAAACTATGATTATCACTGTTTTAACATAAAAGGAAAAAAAGAAGAAGAAAAAGAAAACTTGAACGAAAACCATTTCCATGCTTGGGCTGGACTGAGAACGCAGGACATCTATGCTGCACGTTGGGCCAGAATGCAGATGAGTGACCTCTCTCTGGGTAGCTGTTAGCTGACACACACACACCTTTGCACCCCTGCATCTTGGTTAGGACTGCCTCCCACGTTATGTTGCATCATGTAGGGTAAGTTGTTTGGTGTTACGACCGATAACTACCAAAATAAAACCCCTGGACGGCTGTAGTAGTGATATATTTTGGTTTGTCATATCAGAGGTAGCTCGTGTCATAACATTTGTGGGCGGCTCGTCCGGGTTTGGTATTGTGTGTGTGTGTGTGTGTGTGTGTATAGTGCAGGGATTGCGTGGCCTATATTTGGGTTATTAGACGATTGTCCTGTTAATGTTATTTTACCGTGTGTGCGGTGTAAAATTGTTTGGTGGCATCGTGTTTTTAGGGAGTGTCCGCCATTACGTGTGTTTGTTTGGGTTTGCGTTTGCGATAACGAACGCGTGTATGCAGAGTGTCCGCCATTAAGCGTGTTTGTTTTGGTTTGCGATAACGAACGCGTGTATGCAGGAAGTTTTTTTTTTTTCTCTTCTGTATTCAGAAATGGATTATTTTCGATATTAAAGAGATTAAGGGAGTTAATTGTGGTTGTTGAGGGACAAATTGTTTCAGGTGTATCTTTATTTTGATAGCCGGGCGTAATGACGGATTTTGAAGTGGATCGATTTTGTGAGGGTGAAATCACTCTGGGAAAGCTTTCTAGACTTAAAAAAGAGCAGCTTCTGGAAGTAGTACAGCATCGTGAAATTGATGACGTTAAGGATGATATTAGGAAGTCCGAGTTAATTAATGCGCTTTTGTTGTATTTTGGGGTACCTGATGCAACCGCTGAAACTGCTAGGGAAGATATGAGGAAAGAACGTGAATCTATTAGGAAGAGTAAGGAGCAGGAGTTGGAAAATGAATGCATGAGGTTGGAGCTTGAACGTGATCGAGTAAACCAGCTAAATAGACAGAGACAGAGGGACCATGAGGTAAGATTTTAGATAACAAAGTGTTTTGCTCTTATGCCTCGATTTCACGTGGATGCAGCTGATGTATTTTTCAAAGCGTTTGAAAGAATTGTGGCAGAAAGCGATTGGCCACAATCTGAGTGGGTCACTTTAGTTAGGAGGGAGTTTGTTGATAAAGCCCAAGAGATGTATGTAGCCCTTGATGCTGTGCAATGTACCGAGTAAGAAACTGTGAAACAGGCCGTTTTACGGGCCTACGAATTGGTGCCTGAGGCCTATAGGCAGCAGTTTCGGAAAGGTAGGTTAAAGCCAGGCCAGACCTATGTTGATTTCGCTAGGCAGCAGGAAATACTTTTTGATAAATGGCTCCGGGCAACAGAAACGTATTCCTTTCAAGATTTAAAACAGCTAATGGTACTGGAGCAATTTAAAAATAGTTTACCCAAACATCTGGCAGTGCACCTGAATGAGCAGGAAGTAACTGAGGTTCGCGCAGCAGCGGAAATGGCAGACAATTATGTCTTAGTGCATCAGGAGCCATGGATTGCAGACAAAAAACTGGTCTCTCCAAGGCAGTTTGAGCAAAGAGTCAAGAGAGAAGGTAAGAGTGAGAGAGGAACTGCGAAGCCCCAGGAGAGTAATAGAGCCCCTAGGGATGTTATTTATCATTACTGTAAAAACCCTGGGCATATTAAGCCCCGGTGCCCCGCCTTACAGCGGGGGAGGGAAAATCGTCCTGTTGCTCTTGTACTGGAAGGAGGCCGTAGAATAGAGGATGTGTGTGAAAACTCTAAATTAGAGGCAGAATCATCAGTCTATAAGAGTTCTATCTCTGAGGGTTTTGTTTCCATTTCTGAGGGTGAGCTGGAAGTCCCTGTGACCCTTCTCCGAGACACGGGGCGGCCCAGTCACTGATACTTAAGGATGTCATTGATTTACCACCTTATACTGTGGAAGAAACCTCAGTTTTGATTGAGGGTGTTGGAGGAGAGTATAGGTCGGTGCCTTTACTCCGGGTGTTTTTGAAGTCTAGTTTGGTCACAGGAAATGTCATTGTGGGAGTTATGTCTTCCTGGCCTGTTAAAGGAGTTGGTCTGTTGCTAGGTAATGACTTGGCTGGGGATTAGGTTTTTAGTTCTCCCATTGTTAGTTCAGTCCCTTGTGAGGTCCCTACCCTGGTGGCATTAGAAAAGGAATATCCTGCAGTATTCTCAGCCTGTGCTGTTACTCGCTCACAGTCTCAGCAGGTGGCTTTGGAGTCTGAGGGGAAACCAGAGATAGGACCGGAAGTGGCAGTAGACGGGGCCCCTCAGTCTGAAGAGAGCCCCGTAGACCTGGTTAATACCTTGTTCTCCCACTTATTTGGTGGGGTGAGTAGTAAAAAGTTCAGTAAGGATGCTCTGGTTGATGCTCAGAGGAATGATCCAGGGTTAGGTCCGTTTAGAGAAACTGCGGTTTCTTGGGCCGAGAGCAAGTATATAGCAGAAGGTGTATACTGGAGGGATGGGGTTTTGATGAGAAAAGGGCGACCCCCTGATCGCCCTGCCACAGAAGAGTGGAATATGTTGGAGCAAATAGTGGTTCCACAAAGCTTCCGTGAAGATATTTTGCGGCTGGCCCATGAGACACCTATGGCAGGTCATATCGGTATTTGGAAAACCCATAGGAAGATTTTGCAGCACTTTTACTGGCCCTAAATTGCATAAAGACGTGGTGGCATATTGTAGGTCATGTCATGCTTGTCAGCTGGTTGGAAAACCTAACCAGAAAATTCCAATTGCCCCTTTGTGTCCTTCTCCGGTGTGTGAGGAGCCTTTTTCTAGGGTTCTGATAGATTGTGTGGGTCCTTTGCCCAAGACAAAGAAGGGACATAAGTACCTTTTCACTATTATGGATGTGACAACTCGCTTTCCTGAAGCGAGCCCTTTGAGAAACATCAAGGCTCGAACTGTGTTGGATGCATTGTTGGGTTTATTTTCTAGATTTGGTCTTCCCCGAGAGGTACAATCAGATCGAGGGTCTAATTTTGTATCTAGGGTGTTCCAAGAAGTTCTGCATGAGCTTGGCATTACTCAGATTGTTTCATCTGCATATCATCCTCAGTCCCAGGGGGCCATTGAGAGGTGTCATCAAACCATAAAGACAATGATTAAGACCTACTGTGCTCAGTTTCCGGGGGATTGGGATGCCGCAATGCCTTTCTTGTTGTTTGCTTTGACGGATTCTGTGAATGATTCCACAGGGTTTATACCTTTCGATTTGGTGTTTGAGCATGAGGTGCAGGGTCCCTTAAAAGTTGCGAAAGAGATGTTCCTGAAGTCTAAAAATTAGACCACCTTGTTACAGTATGTGACTGCTTTTCAAGAGCGTCTCTGGTCTGCTTGTAAGATCGCAAGGGAGTCATTGGGTAGGGCTCAGACCCATATGAAGGCCCAATATGATAAAAAGGCAGTGGAACGTACATTTATGGTGGGAGATCAAGTGCTTGTGTTGACACCCATGCAGGGGGACAGAATCAGTAGTAAGTTTTGTGGACCTTATTCTGTGTTGAAAAAGGTTGGGGACCGAAATTATGTGATTAGTACCCCTGATCGTCGGCAGAAAACAAGGTTGTGCCATGTCAACCTTTTGAAGCCGTATCACATACGGGGAAAGGTGGCTGTGGCCGCAATTTCAGTTGGTCCCTCTTTGTCTCCAGATACGTCTGTGGATGTTTCAATGAAGCCATCTATCATTCTTCCCTTACAGCAGGGGTCGGGAACCTTTTTTGACCAAAGAGCCATTTTTTTTATTTTTGGTTAATGCATTTTTCCGAAAGAGCCAAAGTAAAAAAAAATAATAATAATAATTTTTATATGTGTGTGTGTGTTTTCAATAACGTTTTAATAATAGTAACTTTATTAGGACCATGGAAACTAAAATACACAAATATGCAACAAATCGTCAAAAATTGTGCAGGGCTTTTACTGTGAGGTTGATTTACAAGTTGATTTACGAGTTCTCTCTCTCTCTATCTGCGCGCGCGTGTGTGTAAGAGACTGAGTGAGTGAAAAATAATGCACGGTGCCGACCGTATTTATGTGAATACACACCAGTGCAGGCATTTTGACACTCCGTGTTTTTACAGTTTTAGACGCGCCACGTGTTCCACTCGGACCTCGCGCGCAGAAAACATCCAGTCAGAAGCGGATTGAGTTATGTTTCGCGGCTTTGAATTTTTAATACTGTCTGTCTTTTTAATATCAAGAATGTCCCGCTCTTTACTGTCTCATTCATTCACGTTCCTTTATTAATAACGCTAACAGTCCCACCCGCAGAAAGCTGTGCGGAAAAAGTGAAAGTAACCGGAGAAATGTTTCAAAGTATAAAACATATAAAACAGTATATGTTTCAGTCCTGTCACTTTTTTTTTTTTTTTTTTTTTTTAAATTTTTTACACTTTTTCTGCTGTTCAAAAAAATCTTTCTTTTCGCTATTACCACAAAGCTACGAATCTGAGTGAAGGAGCTGTACGTTACCATAAAAACGTCAATGGTTTGCTCGTGACTCTCGCGAACAGCTCTGAATGCGCACTGAACACGCACTTTGGCCGGTACAGAAAATGTATTATTATTTCACATGTATATGTCGAGCTTATGTAGGCTCTTCAACAAAGGAATTGCTGATCTCTAGTGATGTCTAATTTGTGTAATAGATCATTTGTTAGTAAAGGGTGAGAGACCTGGCGAGTTCCCGACCTCTGCCTTACAGGAAGAGGATGTAAAAGTGGAGCCCATTGGCGTTCGTCTTGGGAATTCTGCCTATTTGCAGGATCTTTCCATGCGGCTTGAACATTTGTCTTCCGAGCAGCGGGCAGATGTTGAGGGCTTGGTAAATGAGTTTCCAGTGTTGTTTAGGGATACCCCTGGCCTTACAAAAGTAAGTTATACGCCTAATAAGTTGGGTTTAATGAAGCAAGAAATTTAATATATGGAGAAAATCTGAGTTATTGAGCAAGGACAGAGTGAGTGGAGCTCCCCTGTTATTCTCGTTCCGAAGCCTGATGGAACTCTTAGATTTTGTATCGATTATAGAAAAGTTAATCGGGTTACAAAAACTGATGCCTTTCCTATACCACGACTAGAGGATTGCATTGATCGAATTGGCAATCCCCAGGTTATTTCCAAATTAGATCTATTAAAAGGGTATTGGCAGGTGCCGTTATCAAAACGGGCGAAAGAAGTCTCTGCCTTTGTGACACCTGACACCCTATACTTTTGGAATGTTCTTCCTGTTGGAATGAAAAACGCACCTGCCACCTTTCAAAGACTAATGAATCTAGTCACTACTGGTCTCCCAAATGTGGTTACGTATATAGATGATGTTGTGGTATACAGCGCCTCGTGGTCTGAGCATTTGCAGGGTCTGTTTCAAAGGCTTCATGAAGCTCAGCTGGTTATTAATTTACCAAAGTGTGAGCTGGGAAAGGGCCAGGTTACTTATTTGGGGCATGAAGTAGGGCAAGGAAAGGTGTAGTTAAAAACTTAACATTACATAGTTTAGGCTCATGAAAAATTTGCTAAACTACACAAATGTATGCAACCCATTGCTTTCATTTAAAATGTATTTTGTATACACTTATGTAGCTATGTACGTGGACACCTCACTGACTTCACAACTTGTGTCTAACTTTAAATCTAGAATATCCCAATAAAGACATTTGATGGGCTGGTGACCAGCCCAGGTTTTGTCCAAGCTGAGGACAAGGCTTTATACTTGCTGTCAATGCTTGCTGTCAATGATCAGGAGAAGCAGCAGATTTAGGAAGCAACAGTTGGCCAGGCTAAGAACGCATTATGGCAAGAAAGTTTATTAATAAAAACAAAACTCTGGTGGTTCTGAGAGCCCAACACACTGAAACTTAAACACATGCAAACAGACAACACAAGCATAACTAAGTTAGCCCTGATGACAATCTGCTCTCATTACTCTAAGAGAATGTTAGTTGCTTACGAAAATGTACTTATTGTAAGCCGATATGGATAAAAGCATCTGCTAAAAGATGTAAATTTGCTCAGAATATAGTAAATGTATTGCAGAATGTCAGATTGTTTTTACATGAAACTGTAATAACAATTGTTGAGCAAAAATTGTCTACCCTAAGGTACTCTCTCATGGTTGGTTTCTTTATAACAGGTTTGCATATCGCAAGAAAAGGATCACAGCGAGTAACTTTGGTTTGGTCTTGGCAGCAGTCAAACGGAAGTCTTACCCGCCTTTCTTATTCAAAACCCTGCTTGGCCAGTACAACCTCAATGAAGGATCTAAAGTAAGTTGTAGTTAATAAGTGAATATTTAAAATGAAGCCATCTGTGTCTAAGAATACACTTATTAAAGGGCTCATATGATACTATTTTAAAGATCATTATTTTGTGTATTTGGTGTAACAGAATATGTTGACATGCTTTAATGTTCAAAAAACACATTATTTTTCAAATACTGTACATTATTGTAGGTCCTCTATTCCCCCCCTTTTTAGGTAGGTGTGGCTGACTCTTAACTTTTATAAAGAATATCTCTTTGGATTTGAGACTTTAGTCTTTGCAACTTTACAGATCTTCTTTATGCACCAAGAGCTTGTAACACTCCAAAGAGAAAGGAAAACTTGAAATCACATCATATGACCCCTTTAAGACCAAGTGGTATTTGTCCCCTCCCCCCAAGGCATGTGATTGGGGAATCCTCCATGAGCCAAGGGCAAAGCATCAATATACTGAGCGCACTGGTGTTGTTATACAGGACAGGGGACTGTTCCTATCTAGCAATGGCCTGCTTGGTGGATCTCCGGATGGGATGGTTTTGGAGACTGACTGATATGTCAGTCAGTGTTAATTTTCTCTGTTGAAGCTACAACTTAAAAGTCTCCCTGTTGTTTTCTTGTTCACCTTGATTATTTAGTCTGTAAGGGTTCACTGATCAATAGAATCAAATGTTTTTTTCATAAATAAAAATCTAATAAACTGTACTGATGTCCTTTGAATAAGCTGGGTTATAATAAATGAAAATTTGGCATTTCACACAATCAAGGTAATTTATTTATTATACAAGTTTGTAGGCCTTTCATGCTACACGCACAGAACTTATAACAGATAATTAAATGTATATTAGAATATGGTAACATAAAAATAAAACAATATATACAGTAATTATATACATACATACGTATTACACCCATTAACCTGTTTTGTGACTTTTTAATCAGATTTCTGCAAGCAAATATGCAGAAATTCATGTATGTACAACAGTTAACTCATTTAATTTCACGGAGAATTGGTGTTTGTAAATTTGTAAGACACACACACACACACTTTAAGTATCTTGTTGATATTTAGTTTGAACTGGTATGGAATGTGGTCCAAAATGTGAAAAATTTCAGTCGCTGAATTGAACGCTCCACATGTATCCTAGCTCTTGAGATTAGTCTATTATGGTTCACTTCCTCCTGTGTGAACTGTCCATTGACAAGGAAAGATGGGATGTTCAGGGAAACTCACTCTGGCAAAATGTCCCGAATTGTGAAGCCCTTGTCTGCGATAACCATGTCGCCTGGTTGTAAATGTTGGAGAAGTCCACAGTCAGCTGTTATTGCCTTGTCTGAGGCACTCCCACCATACAGGTCACTGACAAAGGTAATAACACCATTAGGCGCAACACCGATTAAAGCCTTAAGTGTGGTCCGTCCTTTGTACTGGCTGTACAAGCCTTTCTGTGTTAGAGATGGCAACCTCTGTGCAGTCAAGCACGATCCTACAGTTAGGAAAGGTCTGGAAGCAGTCTGGCAGTGATGTTTGATTCTTGGCTGTGGAGGGGATGTTGTTCTCAAGCAAACCGACATACAAAACATCATACAGGGCACTAATGATGGTGATGAAGATGTTGGTTACTGTGGCTGTGCTACAATTAAACCTTGTTGCAAGGTCTACTTGGCCGCAATTAAGTCTAAGCTTCATTAAGGTCAGGAGCAATTGATCAACTAGGGGCATCATTTGGACAGTCCAATCAGAATGATATTGTAGGTCGAATTTAGAAAGAAGCGCTTCCAAAAACAGGACAGTGGCAGCATCAGGCAATCCAGTGAAATACTGAACTCTCTCAGGGCTTGAAGAAATTTGACTTAAGGAAAAAGTTTACTTCTGTTTCTCCAATTGTTTTTTCAATTTGTCATTCTCTTCCCTCAGCATGACATTCTCCACCTCAAGAGCCACAAGACTTTTTGAAGTACTAGGGGTATCTGCAATTACCATGTCAGCATCCGTTCCCTCATCCTCACCACTGCTAGGGACCATTTGTTTCTTCCGTTTAGGGAGATGGCTTAGGTGGTCAGGGAATTGGAAAGTCTTCCCCTCGTTCCAAGCAAATCGCGATGGCCCAGCAGCTTTTTCATTAGGGAAATGCCAACTGCACACCATGGTATTTTACAGACGTAAGTATTCACGTCTGTAAAATAATAATAATTAATGAAATATCATTACTTAAATTATTTGTCATGTGACCACACTACAATAACAGTAAAGCATTACTTACATCATTGGCAATAATTGCTGTCTACAAATGTTTTGTTTCTTAAACATACCTGGCCATTAAACATGATTCTGATCTTATATCTCGGGCTTCCTCCAACAATGCTCAATTATTATAGAAATGAGAAACGTTAGCAGATTATCATACGTTAACTGGTCTAATGGTTTTCTATGCTACGTAACTTAGGCACATCTTCGGCTTGTCCATAGACTGTTGCCAAAGCTAACATTAGCATTGGCGCCAAAATATTTTTTTCATTCGTTTAAGATTTGTAACTTACCTTATCAACTGCAGCCATTTACTCTTCTCTTTCTCGTCACAGGGAAAGCGGTAAAATGACAGTTGAATTTTTTTAAACTCTGATCTATTCAAACAACACGGGACACAGCACTGCGGCATGGTAAATAAAAAAGAGAGCGAAAGTGGTAGGTAGGTAGAGGACCCGAACTTTGGACCCGGAAATAGAGTGGTTATGTCACGACTTAACAACCGGATAGGCTATGGTGAAGGGTGTGCATCTATGCGTAGGCTACGGCGTAGGTTCGATGCAGAAGTATAAATTGGGCTTTTTAAGGCCTCGATATACTTCAAACAAAGTTCTTTTTCGTTCTTCATTTGAGGGTAAAAATAAATTCGAAAAGGCTAAGCGACGGTATACTGTTTTCGAACATTCCGACACCCCCGCGCTGCTGGAGGTGGGGTTGTAAACATGTGTCACGCCGCCCGCGTGTACCCCCTAAACACAACAACGATGGCGGCTGTGAGAGAAGAACAGTTTCGTAAACATCTGGCAGTAGCATTGATCTATTCAATGGCAAAGAAAAAGAACAAGAACAAGCGACGTAGATGGTATGTGCGTCCACTTAACGAAAACAGAAAGAATGATGGCGAGTTTGCCCTTTTTATTCAGCAAATGCGGAGCACAGATGAGGAAGTGCATTTTTCATACTTCAGAATGTGCGCCACATGGTTTGACGATCTCTTGAAAAGGGTATCGCCATATGTGAAACATGCAAAAACGCACTGGACACAGATTTCCACTACGGAAAGACTGGCCTTGACACTCCGAGTACTAGCTTGTGGGGCCACGCAACAAAGTGTGGCTGAAACATTCAAGATTGGACCGTGCACAGCCCGCAAGATAGTCGCGGAGATGTGTTCTCCTGTCTGGCCTCCGTAGAATGAGAAACGAACCGGGGGTTCAAAGGTGTTTAGGAGGCAAAACGAACTCCCCAAAAAAGTTCGCTTTGGTGAGCTGTTTCGAACTGCCAAAACGAACTTCGTTTCGGCCTGATTTTGTTCGAAATAACGTAATTTCAGTTTGTTTTTCGATTTCGTTGGAAGTATTGTCACAGTCTTCAGCGGGTGTGCCCAGGATGGCCACCAGATGACACTGTTCTTGGTGAGCACATGGCTTGTGTTGTGTTTGTTTTGTGCCATGTGCTCTCTCCTGTCTATTGTCTTGCCCCGCCCATCTTGTTACCTCGTTATAGTTTAAGTTGCTCCACCTGTGTTTCCCTCGTTAGCCTCCTCGTTTGGTTTCCCATTTATTCTCCTGGTGTCTGTAATCCTGTGCTGATCCGTTGTTTTTCATTGTGTTTGTTATGTCTGCATGTAGTGCAGTTTCAAGCCTGCCTGTCTGTTTTTCCCCTTCGGGGTGGTTTGAGCTTGTTTTTGTTTAGTTTTATTATTAAAGAAAGAACCATTCCTCCTGCACTTGAGTCCTCGCTTCCTCTATCCTCACGCACCGTGACAGAACGGATCAGCCAACATGAGGACTCAGCGGAGAAATGGCTCACTCCATCTACCGGTCTCCACTCTCTCCAGCCCCCGGGGGTGGCCGAAGAAGCTGACGCACCCCCAGTGGTGGCCGAAGAGGTTGCCGCCCCCGCAGAGGCGGCCGACGAAGCTGCAGCACCCCCGGTGGTGGCCAAGGAGGCTGCAGTGCCCCCGGAGGCGGCCGACGAAGCGGTAGTAACACCCTCTCGGAAACGGAGGAGGAGGAGGAAGAATGGGTCCGCCTCGCCACCCCTAGAGGCGGCCTATGAGGCTGCAGCGCTTCCAGTGGCATCCGACGAGGCTGCAGCGCCCCCGAGGGCGGCCGACGAAGCTGCAGCGCCCCCGGTGGTGGCTGAAGAGGCTGCAGCGGCTGATGAAGCTGCAGCGCCCCCGGTGGTGGCCAGAGAGGCTGCAGTGCCCCCGGAGGTGGCAGACGAAGCTGCAGTGCCACCGTCGCGGAAACGGAGAAGGAGGAAGAAGGCTTCTTCCGTCCTTCAAGGCCGGGTGAGCACATGGCTTGTGTTGTGTTTGTTTTGTGCCATGTGCTCTCTCCTGTCTATTGTCTTGCCCCGCCCATCTTGTTACCTCGTTATAGTTTAAGTTGCTCCACCTGTGTTTCCCTCGTTAGCCTCCTCGTTTGGTTTCCCATTTATTCTCCTGGTGTCTGTAATCCTGTGCTGAGCCGTTGTTTTTCATTGTGTGTGTTATGTCTGCATGTAGAGCAGTTTCGAGCCTGCCTGTCTGTTTTTCCCCTTCGGGGTGGTTTGAGTTTGTTTAATTTTATTATTAAAGAAAGAACCATTCCTCCTGCACTTGAGTCCTCGCTTCCTCTATCCTCACGCACCGTGACAAGTATATCGGGGCTCTACAACCGGTTCAATGCAAGTGACAGATACAGCAATGGCTGACAGGCTAAACCAGGCCAACCACTAAAGCAGACTTAAAGGAATGGGCCACATTCTGCAAACCCCTCTGTTTTTAAGATTCTAAATTGAAAACATCTGGATGGAAAGTTAAAATCATTTGGCTGAAAAGGGTCCACAAGTAGGCCTACGTTGACAGTGGTGTTAGCAGCTCCATCTTCTGCTGGTGCTGTAACCGTGGAGGTGGGTTTAGCTGAAGAAGGGACAACGTTAGCAGACTGGACAGCAGGACCAATGTTGACAGGGCTGCCGGTGGTGGAGCTGGACACGGAGTTGGTGGTAGTTGAATCATCCACGCTCGTCCTTGAAACTTTAATATTTTTAGGGTTTTTGAAAACCTCAGAAATTCTCTTTTGCAACATGCTCAAATTCACACTGCGCTTCGTGTCTCTAACTGAAATTACGTCCCTCAAGGTAACCTTAAAGTTACGAGTTGTAATCTGCAACAACAAATCTGATTGGTTAATACACATCTTGATTTGATTTGAATAACTTAAAACATAATCAAATCTCTTTTCATAGTCAAATCCCAAATATTCCAGTATAAATATACGGTAAATAATAATATACTTTTTTTTTATTCCCAACAGTTAAACAGTTGCCCACAGAAAAAAAACGGGGGTGCTGCAGCGTCTATTCCCATGCCTATTACTATTCCCTATTCTGACAGTTTTGGGATGAACCCACACAACTTTTAATTACTATTGTAAAACTGAAGGAAGTTGACCAATCAGAAGAAAGAAAAGAGGACATGGCGTATGAACCAGAAGGGGTGAGTAGAAAAGGAAGCAGAAAAGAAAAGAAGTGAGGGCCATCACCAGTAGAGGGAACCGTTGAGTTGATGGCCACAGTTGAGACAAGTGAGCAGTAAGTCAGACTTAAAGGGTTAATTCACCCAAAAATGAAAATTAGCCTGTGTTTTACTCACCCTCAAAGCATCCTAGGTGTATGTGACTTTCTTCTTTCAGACGAATCCAGTCGGAGTTATATAAAAAATTGTCCTGGCCCCTCCAAGCCTTTCAATGGGGGTAAGCGGGTGTTGGTTGTCAACAGTTCAGAAGACGTGAAATAAAGTGTGCGCATCCATAATAAAAAGTCCCTCACACGGCTTCGGGGGGTGAATAAAGGCCTCCTGTAGCGAATCCATGCATTTTTGTAAGATAAATATCCATATTTCAAACGTAATAAACACTTTTCTCTCTCTTCCGCTGACTGTGGTGCAGGCAGATGACATAAGACGTATGCGTCGTGCGCGCGCCTCTGAGAAATGCAGGAGCAAAGGAAACAAAGTTTCCTTACTTTAGCAAAGGAAAACAAGTCTCCTCTTGGCTTATATCGAAATCATCTGACATTTTTCTTTACAAATCCTTGTTTTGTAATTCTAATTCGTGAACGGCATTTTGTTTTGTTTTGTCTCCACGTTCGTCACTTATCACGCAACGTCGACGTCTTACGTCATCCGCCGGAACGTCTTCCGTGTATGACAGTCAGTGGAAGTGAGAAAAAAGTGTTTATTACGTTTGAAATATGGATATTTATCTTACAAAAATGCATGGATTCGCTACAAGAGGCCTTTATTCACCCCCAGGCGCCATGTGAGGGACGTTTTATTACGGATGCACGCACTTTATTTCACATCTTTCAAAACACATAGATGTCTGACATTCGCTAGTTAAAAATCTTGCCATTTTTATTTTTTATTTCACATCATCTCATAATTAGTGTCCTGCTCAACAAACTTAAAGTCATGGAGGTGGTAACCGGGGTAGCTTGGTGAATGGGACCTGAGGGGCAGAAAATGCATCTCTTATCTCTGTGGCTGTGTTTGTTTTGTGTGGGTTTTATATGATGGGTGGTTAGACTTTAGTCAGGGTAGACAGCATTTACAATTTTTTTCGTGGATGAAAATGAGGCTGTGCACAATAGACCTAGACTTTACAGTGGCACACACCAAAGACTATAGAAATTTAAAGATGGTTCACTCCTATACTTATGAATGGGAGAAACTGCAATGCGCAATATGGCAGAATAGTCCCGCCTTCTAAATGAAAGAGCCAATCCGCTGATTGGTAAAGTCATTGAGTCTCTGCAGCAGCCATTAGAAGCTCTGGTTCCCATAGAGACCTGAGGCTAGACCAGCCATGCTAGACAAGCGTTTTATGACTGCGTATGCGCATTGGCTGCTCTAGCCTGAAAAATAACCTTTTTAATGCTATTTGAGCATAAGAAACAACATTCGTGGGGCAGTTAATTTCAGATTTTGTTGCCGATTTGATATATGTAATTTATTTGTGAGTTCATAGGGCAGTTTTTTCAGATTTCAGGATTCCCCCATTCATTTAGATAGGACTTGGTCTTGGATGAGCTGCCCGGAGGCATTGCAAGTGAACAGACTTTCCTTGAAAGGGATTTTGCACACACTATATATTAAAAAAAACATAACTCACAGCCAACTCATAACTGAAAACACTTCAGAGGAACCGCTCTTCCCAGTTTGAATGAGGCAAGAGTGTGTGGGATAAAGTCTGCTCTTTTGCATGTTGATCATCAGCTCGAGTCACTTCCAATGATCCATAAGCTGGAGTTTGTTGCTCTCAAGCACATCCTGAGACAGACTGGGCTACAATAAGCCAGTTGTCCAGATAGTTCAAAATGTACATTCTGCTCTACCTGAAAGTGGAAAGAGCCACATTCCTAAAAGTTCTTAGGGCCAGAGCAAGCCCAAACGGGAGGACTTTGAACTGACAATCTCTGCCTTCAAATGCAAATCTCAGGAAGGGCCTGTGATATGATAGAAAAATAATGCCATATGTCTTTGAAACAAAAAAGCACGTTGAATAGCACTAACTGAAAATAATGCATTGCGTTAACAGTGCTTGCATTTTAATGCCTTGTGTTTCCAGGGCGTTTTCTACAAAGTCCCTCCTTCCAGCAAGCGCAGTCTGCTCTGATTGGCCAGCTGACCGAGTGCATTGTGATTGGCCGAACACCGCAAGCAGTCGTCGGAAATGTAACGCCCCTTACCATAATCGCGAGCTTCATCTTTCAAAATAAATGTAAAGACAGAGCCCAAAAATGGAACAGAGTCGCGTGACAGACACAGTGATGAAGCTGGTATGTGTTTGCAGTACACAAGACACGGTTAAGACAGCTGCCTCCACTGTGATGTGACCCTGTCTCTCGCGCGCGCACACACACACGATGCGCAAAACTCCGCATTTGAACAGTCAATAGCAAATACTTAAACTAATAGCAATGCTATTTTACCCAACGCTGGTGTACAGAACTAACATTACATCTGAGGAAGACATTGAAAGGAGTGAAATTATTTCCTTATGAAATTAATTCCTTGTGAAGCCAAAACTCAGGAACTCACACAAGACAGATGCCATGCAATAAAACAATAAAACTGATCTGGAGAAGGGATCTCCAAAGAGAACAAACAACACCTCTCCCCTTGCTCATATATGACCCCCTTCCTCCCTCTCCCCTCCCTGCCTCTGACTTTCCCCTCTTCTCCCCCAAAAGCAAGAATATCCATATGCCACATGTATTATATCTTGTGAATAAGTTTCCCTTTCATGTTCTTTGATATCGTTCTAAATGTCTTTGTGCGATTGGTAAATTGGTTTCAATTTCAGAGTAGTCATTTATATTACGAGAAAGATTTAAAACTATTGTAGAATTGTGTTCTGCTGAGGAGGGT
>NW_015623487.1:47014-47419 GCF_001515625.1 Sinocyclocheilus rhinocerous | reverse complement strand
AAAGCAAGAATATCCATATGCCACATGTATTATATCTTGTGAATATGTTGTTTCCCTTTCATGTTTGGTATCGTTCTAAAGGTCTTTGTGCGATTGGTAAATTGGTCTCAATTTGACAGTCACTTATATTATGAGAAAGATTGAAAACTTTTGTAGAATTGTGTTCTGCTGAAGAGGGGGTGTGTCCCCCTTTAGGGCCTGTGGGAATGTTTATCTGTCTCCAGCCAGATGTGACCCTGGATCACAGAACCTAACAACCAAAAGGTCCTTTATGTTTTTGTAACTGATTTGATGATTTCTTTGTTTTTCTTATTTGGGTAAATAAGGGAAGTGACAAAGCAATACTTTGGGAAAAACCCCCATGCAGTGTGTGAGAGTCTCTGGAGCTCTGCACCAGAACTCTCG
>NW_015623487.1:45565-46739 GCF_001515625.1 Sinocyclocheilus rhinocerous | reverse complement strand
TGTAAGTGTTCTTTGAAATACTTAGGTAAAAGGTTGTTGATGCTATGTATTTTAGACCGTGTGTCTTGTGTTAAATTAGGATAGCTGTTACATGTGGAACACTGGGCTATTTTCCATGTGGCGACAGTGTCTATATGTACAGGAGCGGGGTTGCCGTGCGACTACAATGTGATTCACAATTGCATTATCTTTTCTAAATTGGCTTCTAATTGTTTCATTATGTAATTGGCATGATACAATTTTACCTGACAAATAATAAATTGTTATATTTGATTTATTCTGATCTCTTCTGAAATCATTTTTCAAGTAGATTATTGTGTAGTCTAACATTTCTGCAAATCTGAGTCCAGGGCAGATCATACTTAAGTACCAATGAGCGGGGCAGGGGGCTCTCCATTAGGGATCTTCTGATTTCTGTCTGTCACTGGCTTATTAACAAGTTACAGTTTTCATGATTATAGAAAAAAATACACTTTTTGTTATTTGCTAGCAGCGTGCGGCACATATGGTATTTAATTACCCTGTATCATCTGAGTAAGTTACAGAACTGGCGAGTTTGTGTCCGTGCGTTCACAGTTGGCCGAGTGAATTTCTGAGCGATGTTAGGTCCTTAATGAACGAATAATTGAAAGTATGGGATTTCCAGAATACTCCATATCTAAATTAATAAACAATCGATATTTGTGATCCGTTTTTAATTAGAAACATTGTCTAAATTTAGTGATCACTTAAAATTGGAGTCAGATTGAAAACGGAGCTAGACTAAAATGTAAACTAATTCCTGATAAATTCAAAGCGCAAGTAAAAGACCGAATACGCATTAAACCTTCGACCAGGCCGCTGGATTTCGCTTTTTGGGCCGGCGGATGTATTCCTACAACATATTGCTTTCGGTTGCTTAGTTTCCTTTACTTGTATCATGACTTGTGGGAGGCTGTGCTGTAATAGGCCTACTGTGGTTAACCTCATACGTCACACTCCAGGATTCCCCAACGACGCATAACGGCCTCAGTGAACTAATAAGATCTCAGATCTCAGAAAACGTTTTACTGATGATGCGAACTATACCGACAGTTAAGCAGATGTAGAATATGAACGAACGCGCAAGGTTTCACGCTGTTTCCCTCAGAAATCTGTTAAAGAAAACGCATTACGCGGCTCAGTAAGTGCACTA
>NW_015623487.1:35440-36478 GCF_001515625.1 Sinocyclocheilus rhinocerous | reverse complement strand
CTGATAAATTCAGAAGCGCAAGTAAAAGACAGAATACGCATTAAACCTTCGACCAGGCCGCTGGATTTCGCTTTTTGGGCCGGCGGATGTATTCCTACAACATATTGCTTTCGGTTGCTTAGTTTCCTTTACTTGTATCATGACTTGTGGGAGGCTGTGCTGTAATAGGCCTACTGTGGTTAACCTCATACGTCACACTCCAGGATTCCCCAACGACGCATAACGGCCTCAGTGAACTAATAAGATCTCAGATCTCAGAAAACGTTTTACTGATGATGCGAACTATACCGACAGTTAAGCAGATGTAGAATATGAACGAACGCGCAAGGTTTCACGCTGTTTCCCTCAGAAATCTGTTAATGAAAACGCATTACGCGGCTCAGTAAGTGCACTAACGCAACGACAGCTATAAAAGACCAAACTCAGATCTTACTGATGATGCAAACTACAAACAGGCAGATGAGGATATGAACGCAAGATACTGCACGTTAAACATTTCCCATAAAGAAAACACTTAAAGTGGTTTATTGCCTTAAGACAGTGATAAATGATTAAATTCGGCACCTAATTAATAATATATATTACTGTATATTATGTACATTTAAGAAAAGATGAGCCCAGAATATGAGCCCACAACCCACAAAGTTTCACCAAACCATTTTTTTTCTCCCATAGAAAACCAAGCGCGGTAGTTTTAGGTTAGATATTCGCTGCATATTCGCCTAGCCTGCTTTAGGGACCGTCTGCAAATTTACCTCACAGTACAAAACGAAGTCCAATAATTTATTCAAATGAATGTTTACAGTAAATGAAGAATTTACTCAAACTGACTAAATATATATTGCCAATAGCTCGTCTTAGACAATACTTTCCCCAAGTATGTACACTACACAAATATTTTTTAAGAAAAGAAATTACAGTAATTCACCAGAATGGGGTTTTTCGTGTTCCAAATGTTGTATGTTACTGGTGTGTTACTAGTGACCAGACTGACTTACTACAGTTGAAATTTTGCCAATATCTTCCTCACTGTATATA
>NW_015623487.1:32778-34805 GCF_001515625.1 Sinocyclocheilus rhinocerous | reverse complement strand
ACTTACTACAGTTGAAATTTTGTCGGTATCTTCCGCACTGTATATACAGTATATAATTATTCTTAAGAAATTACTGTAATTCACAATTTTTTATGTTCCAAAGGTTGTAGTACATTCCTAGTGACTAGACTGACTTACTATAGGTGAAATTTTGCTAATACCTCCCTTACTGTACATAAAGTACATCAATATTTTATACTACAACCTTTGGAACATGAAAAATCCCTTTTGGGGTCCTACAGATTTTTTTGTTTTGTTTTTGTTTTAAGTAACTGTGAATGGTGCATACAGTAAGGGAGTTATTGGCAAAATTTCACATGAAGTCAGTCTTGTAACTAGCAACGTACTACAACCAGTGGAACATGAAAAAACCCTTTTGGTGAATTACTGTAGTTTTTTTAAAAGATATTTGTGTACTGTACATACCGTAAGGGAGATATTGGCAAAATCTAACCTGTAGTAAATCTCGCCGGTAGTAAATCACTATGAGCAATACGAGCTTTACACTTTGACAGTGTGTTATTTTAAATGTTAAAAGTCATTTAATTCAAATACATTGGACGTTTAAACCTAGTCGGTGGAATTTTCAGACGGTCCCTTAATTGTGTGCGATAGCGCGTCAGTGCTTTCTCCGGTTTAAATTTGCAGCAACAATACACCTAGGCGGTTTTGAACTCCTATTTTTATGTCAGTATAAAGTGGTTGCATATTGTTAAAACTAATCGTGGTATTGATATCTTTGTAGGACTGTTGACTCTATAGATCAGTGGTAAGGGAAAGCAATTATAAAGAAAATGCAGCGCGTTGCATTCTTCTGACCTCATTTGCTTGCCTGTATATAGTTCGCATAATCATCAGTAAAGTTGTATTCTGAGATCTGAGGTCTTATATCACTGTATTAGTTCACTGAGGCGCGTTATGCGTCATTGGGGAATCCTGGAGTGTGACATATGAGGGTAACCACAGTCACACAAGCCATGATACAAGTAAAGGAAACTAAGCAACCAAAAGCAATATGTCTTCCTCAGATGTTGGGTTGTCTACTACTCTACTCTTGTGTGAGTTCCTGAGTTTTGGCTTCACAAGGAATTCATTTCATAAGGAAATAATTTCACTCCTTTCAATGTCTTCCTCAGATGTAATGTTAGTTCTGTACATTAGCATTGGGTAAAATAGGCGTGATTTTTTTGCCCAAACCAGTTGGGCGCAAACCACGCCCCCTACGCGAAAACCCCACCCCGCAGCCATGACTCATGTCTCTGGTTCGATTTCATTTGTCAACTATATCACAGCGCTGATTGGCTACACCGCGTTGAAACAAACGAACTCATTTTAATATAATATCCAAAACACAAAAGGGACACGACACAAGTGTAAGAAATGAAACGTTGTACACACAATTTACAACTTAAATAAAAGGGTGTATAAAATGAATAAAAATAGTGTATAAAACTATGCATAAAACTACATAACATAGGCTGCTATAACACACGCACACGGAGTAAACGACACTATATATATATTACCTTATTAATTCTTTAGTATAGCAAACAATATGACCTCCTTACCTGCAGTCCTAGCCCAGAATTCAAGACTTTAGGTGCATTTGACTTAAAGCGGCATCATAGTACCCCGAAAAGGATTCAACGTAATGATTACTAATGATCACGGAGCTGACTGGCCATACAATGCTTTATTTATCAATTAAATAGATAAAATAGATAAAATACAAAAATGCCATGGTACACAAAAACATTACATGCAATTCACAATTGCTATAAAAACTTTTGAAACATTTTTCTGTGCAGTTGCTATTGTTAACAAGTTTCTTTATTGTTAAGCTTGATGTGAGTAATTCATTGCCACAGATTCTGACAATTTGTGGCGAACCCTGACAGCCCTTTTCCCTGTATATCTGCTGTAGTCATGCTCTGAACCAGAACTACATTTTCTGGGGCGTCCAGCTGTCAAACGCCGCCTAGAACCAGTCTTAGCTGTTCTTCGGGCCACTGCTGTTGGCTGACAGC
>NW_015623487.1:30165-32716 GCF_001515625.1 Sinocyclocheilus rhinocerous | reverse complement strand
CAAAGCAGTAAAATGCAGAGATCATTTGGGTCGGGTTGTGCTGCATCTTTTCAAGCTGCTTGGCCATTGTAGTCATGGCATCACTGTAGTCTGAGTTTTCAGTCATTTCACTGAGCAGTCTCACAGGAGACTGAGGTAAAGGTGCTGTTTAAAGAGACAACAATAAAAACAATTAAATAACAACAAACACCCAAGGTACTGATGATGGTACCAGGAAACAAAACTGAGGGTTGTCAATTGAAACTAAATTATGTGACAGAAATGTCTATCCACATAAACAACTGAATACAGCTTCAATCAGTGATGATGGACCCAAACACCGCATTGCACGCATTTAACCATCTGCTAGTCTTTGTTTGTTAGTTGTATGTATGTTTGTTTGTTTGTTTGTTTATTTTTTACATCTGTTTACTTTTGATAAGTACTTGTTGATTTTGGTAGCACTTAGCTAAAGGCTAAATGATCATAAAATATAGGCATACTTGTATTCTTAGGGGTCTAAAATGAAGTCCACAGGAAACTAATAGAAAATGGAAAAATACAGAACATTTTCTGAGGGGATTAATCTACAAATCAGTCACAACAGTAAAAAAACACACAGTTAAATGCCAAAAAAATAAATAAAACTCAAAATAGACAACCACAGAGACACACATTTATGCACACACATATAAACTGGTGTGACTGTAATAGAACAGATTTGTGAAATAAAATCAATAACTCAAATTAAGGAAATTAACACTTCAAATCAAAACTCCTCACAATTAAAGAAAATAAAGCACACAGAATTGAAAACATCGTGAGTGTAAATCAGAAATCACACACACACACACACACACAGAGAAAGAGAGAAAGAGGCTGAGTTGGAGACTGTTTAGCAGTTTGACAGAAGACTCCATTTCAAACAAAAAAATCCAAACTTTGAAAAAAGGTAGTATGATTTGAAGGTTTAGGCAATCGGTTTGCATGCTTTTTTTAAGTAAGCCCAACTAATTAGATTTTACAGTGTATTATCTAAATGTATACCCAAATGAAATGCCTAATACAAGTAATTCTGTCTGAAAACACTGTTCTCAACAACAGGTATCACACAGTCCTGTTTAAATATATGCCTATACAGTCATCTAATGGTTATACTACAGTATTGCACTTGATTGCATGCATTTCTTTCTAGTAACCTGCCTCCATTCATTGGATTTCAAATACCAATTAAATACTTTGTTTTAACTTACCTATTTTTAATTTACTGGATTAATAAAAAAAAAAATAGTATAAAATGTGTTTTTTAATAGTTTTCTTTTTTTACAGAAATAAATGGTGTATAATTTAATACAGAATATTGTTTAGTAGCAGGAGATCCCCTCAAAATACAAAATATTAAAGAAAAAGCCATTATTATAACTATAGTATAAATATACTATGGTTATAATAATGGCTTTTTCTTTAATTAAAAAACTAAAACTAAAAAGCTTGCACTAAAGACCAAAAAAGTTAAAGCAAGAATATCAAATGGCAGACTATGCCAACGTGTGTGCAAAGTAAAAAAAAAAAAAAAAAAAGATCTGTCATCATTTACTCACCCCATAATGCCCCGAAACATTGGGGGAAAAAAACTTAGAAAAAAGTGCTTGGGCCCAAATAAACATCTAGACAGAATTTTTAATGTAACTCTAAGCTTCATGGACTCACCTCCCTCTGAGTTAACCTGTACACAGGGTTGGTTGGAGTATGAGTCCTCTTGCATAGGTGATGTTTGGTGCAATTGTGCAGAGCTGGTGGAAGACAGATCAATGTTAACTGATATTTCTTACTGGCACAATAAAGCGAAATATAAATATAAATAATACATATATAAATAATGGTCTTGAAATTTGGGTGAAGAATCTAATGTGCCTTTTGCACAGTACAATTCTGTATATTAACAACATTTACTGTAATGTCATTTTCAGTGTAACTAATTGTCTTACACTTAACAGTATATAGTGTAAAGATTAATTAAATGATTTGACATTACCTTATAAAGCACACGTTGTCCCTTATTTGGTTTTGTCACTGCCACTCTCCAACTCACTCCTGATGATTCACTAAGCTTTTTCACCCATTCCTTTACTTCACAAATCTCTGTCAACGCAATTCTTAGTGATGCCTCAAAACTTGTGTGGTCCAGGTGTGAATCGCCTTGTGTAGTGCACAAACGATAGGTGCAGAAGTGATATTTATACCCAGGAGGCAACCAGTTCTGTAAAAGTAAAAAGAAGTCACCGCTCACCGGACAGAAAATCGCCCATTAGCATTATAACTGAGATGGCCCAACGTTTAGACATATAACAGTAAACCAAGTTTATAAAAAAAAAAAAAAATAATAATAATTATATATATATATATTATACACACACACTGCTGTGCAAAAGTCTTAGACCACTAGTATTTTCACCAACAAAAAATGGTTTTAAGCCAGTTATTACATTTTTTGCTGTAGTGTGTCAGTAGGAACTATCAGTTTACATTTCCAAACAATCATCTAGCCATTAATTGTAATAATGCAGTGAGA
>NW_015623487.1:22999-27173 GCF_001515625.1 Sinocyclocheilus rhinocerous | reverse complement strand
CTACTTACCGCTTGCTCCATTTCTGCACATCAGTTTTTGTGAATGAATGACTTTGGTCTTCATCAACAGCCGCTTGCGCCACCTGCTGGTGAGCGACTGACAGCAGCTGGAGATCATGCATCGGTGCTCTACTGCTATTCCTGCAGCTCCCGGATGTGCAATGCCGAATTTTCTGCCGAATTATAACCACTG
Source organism: Sinocyclocheilus rhinocerous (assembly GCF_001515625.1). Lineage (NCBI taxonomy): Eukaryota > Metazoa > Chordata > Actinopteri > Cypriniformes > Cyprinidae > Sinocyclocheilus > Sinocyclocheilus rhinocerous. The sequence continues at coordinate 26,981 of NW_015623487.1, read as the reverse complement.
AATTTGTGGAAGCGAATTTGCGAAGTGAAATAAAATGGACCAAAATTTGCCTGTTGAATATTATACATCGTATTTTTAAACAGATTGAATATTTTGGAAGTGAATTCTGGAAGGTGAATATGAATTATTGAATTTTTAATTATGAAAATGTGTGTGAAATATTTTGAATTGAAATATTCACAGCTTAAATAGACAACTATGTTAAATTTCAGGACCTAAAAATGCAAGCCCTGCAAATACAAGGCATTAAAATGCAAGCACTGTTAATGCAATGCATTATTTTTTCAGTTAGTGCTATTCAGTGTGCTTTTTTGTTTCAAAGACATATGGCATTATTTTTCTTCCTTATTTATTATCTTATTTATTATCATCTGAGGCAGTAACTTTATTTTGAAAGGAATAATCACACTATTTTTATTACATGTTTTAATGTTTACAGTAAACCTCTGCTGAACAGCACTTTGTTTGCCAAAAAAAGAAAGAAAAGAAAAAAAAAGGAAAAGGAATTGCTAAATTTTCATATGATTACATTTTAAAAGATTAAATTGTTAATGTTTTATGCCTTCATTTGATTACCACCATTTTTTATAATGAATTTGTATTAAATCCAGAAAAATTAAAACAGACAACACAAAATTTCTGGAGGAACAAAAAATCATATAAAATGTTTTTCAAACACATAATAGGATGCCTATTACAAATCCAGTATTAAAATCACAGTCCGTACGGCGCATGCGTTTTAAAGACATGCATTACTTCATGCACATGCATGATGTCAAAATGCATGATGTCACAGTGCTACAGTCTGCAGCGAGGAGTACTTGGATCGTGGCCAGGTGCAGAGAAAACAACCAAAAGAATGACAGCTGTCACCTCACTGCACAGACATAACACGTGGTGCAAAAGAGGGAATCTTGAGGTTGTAAAATCTAGCAAAGATGTACTGAGAAGACCAACCTGTCAACAAACAGATATCCTGAATCGACATACCTATGGCCCAAACCCATGAAGAAGCCACACTTCTTGTGGAATGAGCTCAAACTCCAAATGGGCAGGTCTCACACATTGAAGCATAGGCCAATGCTATTGCTTCCACATTCCAATGAGACAACCACTGTTTCATAACCGGTGAGTGTTTAGATAAGTGTGCAGAGTGAGGATGGGGCACAAAGGATGCGGATCCATTCTCTTGAAGAGTGCTTGCACCGTTATAACCTGTGCTCTAAACGCTATAGAAAGCACTTTAAACATATACACCCATCTGGGCTGAAACCTAACCAGGCATGCAGTCATCCTTACCAAAATCCATACAAGCAGTATTCACAGACAGTGCATGTAAATCATCCACTCTCTTACCACACGCCAAGGAAGTAAAAGTGCCATCTTGAATGAGAACACCTTCAACTTTGTTGCACGCAGCGGTTCAAAGGGTGGCTCTGAAAGTGCCATATAAAATATTAAGTTGTTAAAGTTTAATTGATTACACATTTCAATTGATTACACATGCTTTTAGATTCACTTTAAGATGACTAAAGCACCCTCAGTAATTTGATTCTGGAACTGGCCCTACCTCTCTACATGATAAGTGTTTAACATGACTTATTTAAAATGTTTTTATGTATTCCATTTTTCTTTCTACCAGCCAGTTATGATTCTGAAAGAAAATGTGCAGGGTTTGTAATAGCAACAACAACTTTGACACGCATCTGATTGACAAACCGTGCAAATACTTTGCTTCATATTTTCAGTTCAACAGCAATAAATTAAAGAGGGTAACTTTATCACTCAACTGAACTCTGCACAATTTTAGACAGTTAGGTGTTCTTGCATGTCCTTGCATGAGTGATATAGTGCATTTACTTCAACAGCTTAGGTAATGTCAAAATTAAATGTACCAATTAATAAATAAATAAATAAAAACTGAGTCACTGAAAAGGGACTAAAATATAGAAAACCAAAAAGTTTATTAATAAAAAAATTTTTTTTAAATGAGAATCCCACAGCTGTCAGATTTGATTAGACAGGGCACGGGGAAAAAACATTGGGCGTGTTTTCATTCTTTTTGGGTGGGTTTGGAATTGGCTTTGGGTGGAATTTTTTCTGGTACCTGGTAACCCTTTCCCCATGTCGTTTTTTTCTCTAGCAAAACCTGGCAACACTGATCAGTGAGGTTCGATCGCTCTGGTTTTGATTAATTCAACCTGGAACCAATTTAGCTTCACTCAAAAGAACATCTAATAAATTAGGGGTATATACTGTAGAGATGATGGCAATTTTAATCGCTTTGCAATGGGTGGAAAGGGAAAAGCAGGGAAAGGTTTTGATATGCTCTGATTCTTTATCAGTTTTAGCAAGTTTAAGGTCATTCCATTCAAAAGCTCGGCAAGATATCCTGTATAAAGTGCTTCAATTAAACACAACACAAGAATAGTTAATAAGGGATATCAGGTAAGATTTATGTGGGTATCAGCACATGTTGGGATTAGGGGTAATGAGATGGCGGACAGGCTGACTAAAAGGGCACTAACAAAAGAGAACATAGAAATGCAGGTTAATGTAAGTAAAGCAGAGGTTAAATGCATAATATGGGAGAAAATAAATAAAAGGTGGCAAGAGAGGTGGGAAAGAGAGGAGAAAGGGAGGCATTTATATCAAATTCAGAGAAATGTTAAAGAGGAAAGGTTGGAAATAGGAGAGAAGATGCGGTGATGACTAGGTTAAGGTTGGGACATTGTTCACTGAATAAAACACTAAAGATGATAGGGAAGCACCAGACAGGGTTGTGTGAGGGATGTCGAGAAGAGGAGTCAGTGGAGCACATAATTATGACTTGTAAGAGATATGAAACACAGAGGCAGGTAAAGAAGAGTAAACTAAGGGAGAATGGGGTGCAGGAGATCACATAGGGCACAGAGTAGAATATTGATTACTTTTTAAGGGAAGCAGGGGTTTTAAGCAGGATTTGATGTGTGATGTGTGTGTGGATATTAATGTGAGGGGACAATGTGAGTGATATGTAAGTTTTAGTAGGAAAAGGGAATAGATAACCTATTATCTGATCCACACTCCGGAGCAGAAGGGGGCGGTAATGCACCAATAAGCTGGATGCCAACCGCCGCCGTTAAACTGGAAAGAAGAAGAAGTAGTAGCTTAATACTCAAATAACAAAGGGAGAGGATATGGATGGAATATAAACCAGTTAGCAGAGAAATATCAGATAACAAATATAGAATGTAGTGTGTCACCTGTATGGGGAGAGGTGCCAACATGGATAATTCCTGATGTTAAAATTGATTTAGAGATATTGGATAAGAAAAGAGAATGGGAGGAAATGGGTAGTATTAAATATAATGTAAATAAGTATATACAGGAAAGATTTTATGCAAGTATGCACATTTATACTGATGGATCTAAAGACCCCAAAACAGGGCTTACAGGAGTAGGAATATATATTCCAGATTTTAAAATATCCATAACTAAAAGATTAACATCTAAATTGTCAATATATACTGTTGAAATGGTTGCTATCATAATAGGACTAACATGGGTAGAGGAAGTAAGACCAGACAGAGTAGTGGTATGCTCTGACTCTGCTTCTGTTTTAACATCATTGATTACTCGGCAATCTTCTAGAGAAGATTTGATGTGTGAAATATTTACATTATTATGGCGTATACAAAGAAAAGGAGTGGTAGTTGGATTCTGCTGGGTGCCAGCACATGTGGGAATAGCTGGTAATGAATCTGCTGATGAATTAGCAAAAAATGCTTTAAAAAGAGAAGTAATAGATTTGAATGTTCCTTTAAGTAAATGTGAAATTAAACTATCATTAAGGAAAATATTATTAAAGAATGGCAGGACATATGGAATACAGATAATAAGGGAAGGCATTTACAGGTGCATCTCAATAAATTAGAATGTCATGGAAAAGTTCATTTATTTCAGTAATTCAACTCAAATTGTGAAACTCGTGTATTAAATC
>NW_015623487.1:12810-15801 GCF_001515625.1 Sinocyclocheilus rhinocerous | reverse complement strand
AATTGTCTTTGGTATATTGGTTGTCTTTAAAGAGTTATTCTGGAAAACATATAGCTAAAGATATTTTAAATAATTGCTGGGAATACTCAAATAACAAAGGGAGAGGATATGGATGGAATATAAATCAGTTAGCAGAGAAATATCAGATAACAAATATAGAATGTAGTGTGTCACCTGTATGGGGAGAGGTGCCAACATGGATAATCCCTGATGTTAAAATTGATTTAGAGATATTGGATAAGAAAAGAGAATGGGAGGAAATGGGTAGTATTAAATATAATGTAAATAAGTATATACAGGAAAGATGTTATGCAAGTATGCACATTTATACTGATGGATCTAAAGACCCCAAAACAGGGCTTACAGGAGTAGCAATATATATTCCAGATTTTCAATCTAAATTGTCAATATATACTGTTGAAATTGTTGCTATCATAATAGGACTAACATGGGTAGAGGAAGTAAGACCAGAGTAGTGGTATGCTCTGACTCTGCTTCTGTTTTAACATCATTGATTACTCTGCAATCTTCTAGAGAAGATTTGATGTGTGAAATATTTACATTATTATGGCGTATACAAAGAAAAGCAGTGGTAGTTGGATTCTGCTGGGTGTGAAATATTTACATTATTATGGCGTATACAAAGAAAAGGAGTGGTAGTTGGATTCTGCTGGGTGCCAGCACATGTGGGAATAGCTGGTAATGAATCTGCTGATGAATTAGCAAAAAATGCTTTAAAAAGAGAAGTAATAGATTTTAATGTTCCTTTAAGTAAAGGTGAAATTAAAACTATCATTAAGGAAAATATTATTAAAGAATGGCAGGACATATGGAATACAGATAATAAGGGAAGGCATTTATATAATATAATATTAAAAAAAAGATTAATACTAAAAGAAGTGTAAGTGATAGAAATAGAAAAGAAGAGGTTATAATAACTAATTCTATTAGGATGAGACTTTTACACTCGGATTGAACGCTTCACTGTTCAACCGGAATACATGAGACTGGTCTATGTGGGAATTGTGGGGAGAAAGAAGTGGAGCATGTAATATATAATTGTACAAGATATGATGAAGAAAGAAGGGAATTAATATCATATTTAAACAAAAAGTTTTGGAATACTTATTAGGATATGAGTTTAACAGAGATAGAGAAGGATGCAGGATATTAATAAAATGCATATATACTACTGGGTTAAGTGATACAGGATATTAATAAAATACATATATACTACTGGGTTAAGTGAAAGGATTTAAATATAGAATACGGATGCTCTATTCTATTCTGGATCTTTAGGAGACCACGGATTTAGTCTGGAGGAGCTGAACACGCAGCGCCAGGTGGAGCCTGGGGAGAAGGAATGGGATGGAGCATCGAATAATTATTTAAGTAGTAATATTTGTGTATATACGTGTGTAAGAACAGGAAAAGCAAAGACAAGGAAGAAATTGATTATAAATAAACCATGACTGCATAACAGCAAAAGTAGGCGGCGATATGCACACAGGATGTAACACGCCAAAAAACGGAAGAAGAAGAAGTAGTAGCTTCACTCGCTGTATCTCTTCATGCTGAAGCAGAACACACACGAGAATCGTGTCGTATTTTTCTCCGGAAGCTTGCTGTGTATTTAAAAATCATGGCTGATGAAGAATTGGAAGCCATTAGGCGGCAACGTATGGCAGAACTGCAGGCGAAACATGGGGTAAGAGAACCGGAGAAAGAAACGAGCAAAATATCATAATATCGCAATTTTTAGACGTATATTGAACTGTACATGTCAGACCCTTAATTATGAATAAAATCTATCCTCATCATTCGCGTTTATTGTTGTCTGGACCGCCCTAAAATCAATCTAAACGTATACAAACTGTGTTTAACTAGTGAGCCGAAATCAAACCTTAGCCACTGAGCTAACGTTAATCAAGTGTGAAATATTACGGGCTAATGTTCCCACTGAGCAAAGGTACGTCCAAACGACGTCATTTCAACGTCTGTATAAAAAGTTCTTACGTCGATTTCCTGAACCTGTTCTGCACGTTGTACAGACGTCCAAAAAAACTCCTAGTCAGACGTTCAAATTTTGAACTGCATTTCTACGTCCAAGGGCCGTCGTAGTCAGACGTCCAGATACCGTACCGGATTTGCACGTCGATTAGACGTACAGATACGGTCCTGGACCGACCGACGCAATATAGACATGATCTGCACGTCGGGCCGACGTCTCATGTTTGTTGGGTTTTGTGACATTAATGGACTGTAATGGGCTCCAGAGCTTCATAATGGACATGGTTCAGTTAGAAAGAGTTATTTTCATGATTGTAGTATATATTTAAGAGTAAACGGAACTGAAGCTAGCTGAAATGTTTATCCTAAAAATATATTAATCTATAAATAAATACGCAAAACTGCTGTTTCAGCAATGTTAAGTAACATGCTTAAGCAATAACAACACTTTTCAAATATAATAATTTGTTAATAAATAACGTTAATATGAAATATAGTATGAAGTTCTGTAGTGATTCCTAGTAAACACGGACAATTAACTGTCTGTTGAAAAGTTCTAATTTGAATAGAATGATGAGAATATAGTCGCAAGCGGTGATTATCGGTGTCCAAGTTCTAACGGCTCATGTAGAAGATGGTGTTTTTTTTTTTTACAGCCTAAAGCCCTATTCGGACGGTAATTGTTTCTCAGGGGGACGTAAGTGATTTTCACCATTTACAGGGGGTAAGTTAGTTGGTGATTTTTTTTAAAGGGGTCATATGATGCGATTTCAAGTTTTCCTTTCTCTTTGGAGTGTTACAAGCTGATTGTGCATAGATAAGATCCCTGAAGTTGCAAAGACTAAAGTCTCAAAACCAAAGAGATATTCTTTATCAAAGTTAAGACTCTGCCACGCCCCCCTAAAACGGCTCATTCTAACACGCCCCCACATATCTACCACACTATATGGAAATATTTGCATAATGCCACCCAAATGTTCA
>NW_015623487.1:1461-12025 GCF_001515625.1 Sinocyclocheilus rhinocerous | reverse complement strand
CACGCACTCCTCTTCAGACCGTCAGGAGGACGGCTTAGCCGCCGGCGGCGGGCGAGAGTCACGTCGCGGGCTCCTCCGCTGGCCGTGGCGTTTCCTCCCAGGACCCCACGCCTTCCTCCGGAAATCCGGCTCCTGGCGAGGAGCATTAACGTTAGCCGTCATCGCTGTGGTCGCTGGCCTGGGGTTATCCTTCCGCTGGGAAGGCAGCACGGAAGCCGCCTCGCCATCAGACGCATATGCTTTAATGGCAAGGTGGGCGGTGGTCCTGCACGACTTTGAGGGGAGGCTGATGTCTGAGCCTAGGGTCTTGGCTGCTGTAGGACACAGGTGCGCAGCGACGGTCTCCTCGACTGGGGGAGAGCGCACGTACCCGTGGGCCTCCGCCCCATCCACGTGGGAAAAAATGGCCTGTGTGGCAGAGTGGACGCGCGCTGATTGGGGCGCAGACCATGTTTTTACCAGCTGCTCATGTACGTCGGGGAAAAAGGGGACCGACGTCCTCGAGTCAGCTTTCCGGGTGGACCTGAAATACCAGGAGTCAAGCTTACTCCTGGCAGGCTCCTCTGGAGGACTCCAGGTAAGCTCCAACTCCTGGACAGCCCTTGACAGAACCCTCATGAGCTCCTCCTGGAGGTCTGGGGGCCCCATGCTGTCCGGCTGATCGGACTCCGATCCCGCCCAATCCTCCCTCTCCGAGGCCGAGATGGACATCGAGTCATCCCCCTCCTCCTGGCTAAAGGATACAAACTCCGTTTCGATGTTGGCAGGAGGGCGGAAGCAGTCCTCGGGGAGTGAGACCGGGGAACGGGGCGACCGTTGGGGTTGGTGGAGCGACAAGACGACGCTCCCGTCACCGGGAGGGCCCACCAGCGGCACGCTGGCGGCAGTGGGCCTCATCCCGAATAGGCCGCGAGCCACATCGCGGCGGGTCCGGAGCACGCGGGCCGGAAGGTCCGCGCAATGCCCGCAGTTGGACTCGTCCAGCGCCGCCTCGGCGTGGGCCAGGCCCAGGCAGGCGACGCAGTAGTCGTGCTGATCCGGCGGCTCTATCGGTCCCGCGCAGATCTTGCAGATTGTTGCCATAGTGAATTCAACAGGTGAAGTAGAAGATTCTGACGTAATTGTCGCGTGCACCGCATTTTATACTGCCTCTCGAGCTCGTCAGTATTTGCATGCGATTTGCATACTTCGCGTCAATTGGCCAGTCATTTGGACTGGCGGGAGCCAATAGGACTTCAGGAAAGGTTGGAAGGGAAGGAGTTCCCATAACGGAGAAATATCTCCGTGATGTCTCGTGAAAGCTCGAGAGGGAACTTCTCACACAGCGCTCAACTGTTCCGCCAACAATCCCGAGCGTCTTTTATGCTCGCCTTGTGCCTTCAGGCAGTCCTTATATCGAGTCCTGATACGTGAGTTTGAACGAGAATGCACGCGTTGGCGGTAATGCATACGGACATTATGTGAAAATGTGGACAATGCCAAAATAAAGGTGCCTATTTATACTACAGATATCGATATTTTACGCGTGGCATCGATGCATCATATCGTCAGACATCGTATCTATGTATCGATCCATACCGATGAATCGTTACACCCCTAGCGTGAACAGAGAGTACAGTAAGGGACTTAGAATGCAACCCTGTGGAGCACCTGTGCTCAGAGTTAGCGTGGAAGATAGACAGTTCCCAATTCTCACCACTTGGGGTCTGCTCGTCAGAAAATCCTAAATCCAGTTGCATAGTGGTGTGTTAAATCCTAAATCCTTAAGTTTTATGATAAGTTTGGCTGGGATGATTGTATTGAAGGCAGAACTATAGTCGATGAACAACATTCTCACATTCTCTTATCCAAGTGTGTGAGAGCACTGTGCATTGCAAGACTGATGGCATCATCTGTCGATCTGTTTTTGCGGTATGCAAATTGGAGAGGATCCAATGTGTCTGGCAGGGAAGAGCAGATGTAATATTTGACAATTCGCTCAAAGCACTTCATGATGGTAGAGGTCAGCGCTACAGGTCGGTAGTCATTCAGGCAGCTGACAACATGCTTTTTAGGGACAGGGATAATGATGGTCTTCTTAAAGCAGAAGGGGATCACAGACATCTTAAGGGAGAGATGCTTGTATATCAAAAAGTTTTTGACAACTCTTTTTGCCAGCATAGTCTATATCTGCTTTGTACACAGTTTGTTGAAGAAACGAAACGCCTTTGTCTGTGTTCACTCCATCTTGAATCATGCTCACGGTAAGTGCTTGAGAAACAGCGTCTCTTCCGCGGCTTTCTACTCGTTTTATTTTTTTTTGTCTCGAGCAAGAGACTGTATGACATTCACGTTACATGATTTGACTGATTTTTACATAGAAAGAGCGACAGCGCACCGCATTAAAATAAATTAACATTCATGTTTTCATAACCGCTGGTCAAATTAAAAAATGAAACTAAAATTAAATCATCTTTGAAAGCAAGGGGGCCCCCTGGTGTTTCGGGGCCCTACGCAGCTTGCGCACTTTGTAACATGCATGCCAGGCCTGTAGTTGGGGATGTCACTCTGTAAAGAAAATCGCACATGCCTTTAGACTGAACACGTAATGTGCATGTTTTTATAGTTTACACAGAAACCATAATGGTATTGTTTCCAAAAACGTGCAATTTGAAACCCTTTTTTCAAAAGTTTGCTTTTTCAAGCCCCCAAATCACTGTTATGTTAATGAACTTCCAAAATGCATAAAAAAAATTTCTGTTTTTAGCTGAAAATGGTGTCATGTATATTTCCCATGGTAAGGGAAAAAAAATTGAAGCTAGCCCTTTCAGTTCCAGAGATATGAACCAAAATGCAAATTACATTATTGTTTATAGTTTATATGTCTCTACAGCTTACAGTTTCTGAAGTATGGACATGTTTAGGGAAGAAAAGAAGAAGAAAATTGGAATTTGGTGCTTGGAACCCTATATATATAATACATATGAATTTTACATGTCCCCTTTTAGGACCCTTCCAGTGACCAGCAGGGGCAGCAGGAGGCCAAACAGAGGTAAAACAAACAACAATAACAAACAAAAGTTTTCTGATGCAGATTAAATTACATTAAAAGTTATTGGTCATTGAAAAGTGTTATGTTACCCAATGTTGAACATGCTCTTAAAATATTTAAAATATCTGTTTATATATATTTACATTTAGTCATTTAGCAGATGCTTTTATCCAATGCGACTTACAAATGAGGACAATAGAAACAATAAAAACCAACAAAAGGGCAATAATATGTAAGTGCTGAGACAAGTCTCGGTTAGCCTAACACAGTACACGTAGCAAGGTTGTTTTTTTTCATAATGAATAAAAATAAAACAAGTAGATAGAAAAAGAATAGGGAATGCTAAGTGTTAAAGGGTTTATATATATACAGGTGCATCTCAATAAATTAGAATGTCGTGGAAAAGTTCATTTATTTCAGTAATTCAACTCAAATTGTGAAACTCGTGTATTAAATAAATTCAGTGCACACAGACTGAAGTAGTTTAAGTCTTTGGTTCTTTTAATTGTGATGATTTTGGCTCACATTTAACAAAAACCAATAAAATAAAACCAATAAAAAAAACATTTTTAGTGAATAGTTGGCCTTCTGGAAAGTATGTTCATTTACTGTACATGTATATATATATAGTCAAAAGAATAGAAAAAGAATAGAGAATGCTAGTGTTAGAGGGACTTTTTTTATATAAAGAAAACAAGTAGTAAGAATAGAAAAAGAATAGACAGTACAAGTGTTAGAGGCTATCTTTTTTTCTTTTTCTTTTTTTAAATAAAGAAGACAAGTAGTAAGAATATAAGTAGAATAGAGAGTGCTAGAGTTAGAGGGTCAAATGAAGATGGAAGAGATATGTTTTTAGTCATTCCTTGAAGATGGCTAAGGACTTCTCGGACTGAGTTGGGCAGGTCATTCCACCAGGAGGGAACAGTTAAGGTAAAAGTCTGTGAAAGTGATTTTGTGCCTCTTTGGTCTTGCACTATAATGTGCCATTCACTTGCAGAACACGTGCTTCTAGATGGCACCTAATTCTGAATTAGTGAATTTAGGTAAAGGGGTGCAGAGCCAGTGGTGGTTATGTAGGCAAACATCAATGCCTTGAATTTTATGCGAGCAGCTATTGGTAGCCAGTGTAAATTGATGAACAGAGGTGTGACATGACATTGTTTATACAACATTTAACACATTTTCATAAAATGTAATTCAACACTAAACTTACTACTTTATGAAAGGCAGAATTCATTCAGATGAACCACATTTATTTAGAGGAATTCAGATAATTTGGACCATTTTCACCCTTTCTACGTAATTTCACACTATGTTTTTCTCATTGCCTAATTGTTGTCTAGACGGATTATGTCTGAACAGTTTTAATATCATTGTGACTTTAACAGAGAGACTGAGATGAGAAACTCTATATTGGCTCAAGTCTTGGATCAGTCTGCCCGTGCCAGGTGTAAGTCCATTTACAAACCTTTGCAAGCTATCACTTGTATTGTCATGTAAGCAGGGTTGGGAAGGTTACATTTAATATGTATTTCACTACAGATTACAAAATACGTGCTTTGAAAAGTAATTTGTAACGTATTTGTTGACATCCGCCAAACATAGTATCGCAAGCTGTTTTAGCATTTAAAAGTTTGTTTTGACTATCCATAAATATAATTTAAGATGGGAACAATTGTATTTTGACGAGTCATAATTATAATTCGACTAGTCAGAATGACAATTAGAGATATCTACAATTATAATTGCACTAGTAAGAAATCTGATTAGAGATATCTCCAAATACTTTGACTAGTCAAAACTCCATTTAAGATATCTGTAATTACGTGAGATATCTTCAATAGATGCGTCACATATACGCAAAGGTAATTAGAGATATCTCTAATTCAGTTTCGACTAGTCACAATTATATTTTAAGATATCTGAATCGTACCTGCTCCTAGTTGAATCTGCTGTTGTGTGACGTGAGACTAAATTTACTCAGCTCCTCCCAGAGCTCCTCCCCAACTAATGTTTAATGCTAACTGCTAACAGCATATATAAGTCTGCTTTTCTTGTCACGGAGAGAAAAGCTACTGGATGAAGTGCTTCAGGGATTTTTAAATAATATCTGGATGCAGCCTTATGTGGTAAAAGGTCTCCAGCGTGCATGTGTGTATAGCGCTGTGATTTTAATTGAATCATGTTGCAAAACGGACCAAATGCAGTGTAATGTTCAATAAAGGCAGAAAACCGCAAACTGCTCGTCAGAATTTATTTATTATACATTTAGACATAATGAAGAACAATGGAATTATACAACAAAAACATGAAAAATAGTACAAATGCATGACGGACAAGAACGATGCTTCAGAATTAGATGCAGTCAAAAAAAGGTGAAGGCTGATTTTAAAAAGATTACAATTTAATAAAAGTTTAACTGGCATTGATGAGGTTACATTACGTTGTGTATGGATTCAGGTTTACTTGTGTCGTTATGGCAGCTTGTTTCCGCCATGGAATAAAAAAATAAAGGTAATTTACTAAAGGAATTTTGACTAGTCACATTGTTAATTCCAGATATCTACATTGAAATTCTTCCTAGTCACAAAGCTAAATGCAGATATCTCCAAAGAAATATCTTCCTAGTCAAAAATCAGATTGAGATATCCATTAAATTAAATTGCAGATATCTTTAAATTAGTTTTGACTAAGAATTCCAATTCAAGATATCTCTTAATTTGTGCCTAGTCAAAAATCCAATTCAAGATATCTACAACTGTAATTTGACTAGTAATAAATTACTTTCAGATATCTACAAATGTATTTTAGATATCTTTAAGAAATCATGAATTAAAGATATCTGTAATATAATTATGACTAGTCAAACACCATTTAGAGATATCTTGAATTATAATTTTTACTGGTGTTAATTCAGTTAGAGATATCTCTAATTTAATTATCACTAGTAGAATTGTAATTTGAGATATCTCTAATTAGAATTATGCCTAGTACAAAATCAATTATAGATATCTTTAATTACAATTTCTACTAGTCAAAACTCATTTGTAGATATCCGAAAATATTTTCCAATGGAACAATATCACTAGTCATAATAGCATTGTAGATATCTCGAATGTATATTATGACTAGTCAAAATAACATTGTAGATATCTTCAGTGCATATAATGACTAGTCATAATCACAGTGTAGATATCTTAATTCAATTACAACGAGTCAAAATTGCAGAATAGATATCTGGAATTGGAATTTTGACTAGTCAAAACTAAATTATGACTAGTACAGCAAGAGGTATTTAAAATGGCTTGCCATAAACATAGGACTTGGTTTTTCTTTTGGTTAAACGTTTACTGATGCTCAATAAGGCAACACAATACATTAAGAGCTGGGTTGTGTAAATCTTTTGAATTGGATGAACAGGGTTAACTGTACTTATTTTGTCTTCTGGGAAACATCTTTCATCTTTAAACTAAATAAAAATGTACACGTCATCCTGTTCAAAAGTTTACAACCCCTGCTTTTAATGCATTGTGTTTCCTTCTTGAGCATCATCAGTAAATGTTTTCACCTTCTGTAATAGTTGTGTACGAGTCCCTCAATTGTCATTAGTGTGAAAAGATGGATCTCAAAAATCATACAGTCATTGTTGGAAAGGGTTCAAATATGCAGAAGATGCTGGAAAATCAAAGTATGTGCAGGACCTGGAGGATTTTTCAGAACAGCAGGGCAGTTTAACTGCTCAAGACAAAACAAGGGACTCACAAACAACTATCACAAAACATGAAAACAATCGTGGATCATTCAGGTAACAACAAACCATTAAGATTCAAGGGTATGCAAATTTTTGAATGGGGCCATTTTTAAAAATTCAGTTATTTTGTCTTGTGCAGTATATGTAAACATCTGTTATGTGAAATAACTTATTCAGGACAGTAATAAAACAACACGTTAATAAAAATAATTTATGATTAACTTTTGTTAAAATTATTAAAATTTTGCATATTCTGCAAGGGGTATGAAACTTATGAGCAGAACTGTAGCTTAGGGTGCTTTTGTGTCAGGGTCAGAAAATCACCAATTGCTCTTTACATTAATTGCCCCTTACAGTTCACATTAATGTTTAAATGTAATAAATAATAATAAACAACATTACAATTCAAAGTAATCACTTTGGTAATCTGAAATACTTTACGGATGTAACTAATTTGATTACCACCCAATTAAAATGTAACTAATGAAATAGTTACTCATTTTGCATTTTAAATATGTAACTAAGTTACATGTATTCTGTTACACCCCAACCCTGCTTGTAGGTACTGTATTCTCCACACATCAGATATGGTTAACAGAAGCTCCACCATACTCGCATCAGATATGGTTAACAGAAGCTCAACCATAAGTACATCTCTAGATTGTTCTCATGCATCAAGCTAACATGTTTCTGCTTCTGTTTACCATTTTTGATGTGCTCTATGTATGTACATTGATTTGCTTTCCAAGGATTAACAAAAGACTTGTAGGTTTGGAACAACATGGGGATGAGTGAGGCCCTGTTTACACTATTGCGTTTTCATTTTAAAACAGCGTTTTAAAATAAAAACGATCCTCGTCTACACTTGCATTTTCACTGCGTTTCAGAAACGATCTCCGTCCACATTACACAACCAAAAACGCATGTCACTTGACCTTTCAGGCAGGTACAACAATGAGCATAATGTTATTGTTTACATGATGTTATATGTTATTGTCATCAAGGATATGCAGAGCAAATGTTGGCAGCCACGCCATCATTTTCAAAAGTCTCCGTTTTGGTCCGTTTACACTGAAACGCAACCCCAGAGTTTGTTAGCAGGGGGAAGTCGTGGCCTAATGGTTAGAGAGTCGGACTCGTAACCCAAAGGTTGCGGGTTCGAGTCTCGTACCAGCAGGGATTGTGGGTGGGTGGAGCTCTCTTCCACCGTCAATACCACGACTGAGGTGCCCTTGAGCAAAGCACCGAACCTCCTTTGTGAAAAAATGGCTGCCCACTGCTCCGGGTGTGTGTTCACGGTGTGTGTGTGTTCACTGCTGTGTGTGTGCACTTTGGATGGGATAAATGCAGAGCACTAATTCCGAGTATGGGTCACCATACTTGGCCACATGTCACTTCACTTCACTAGAGTTTTCGAAAGTCGCCGAAGTAGTGTAAACAACAGGCGTAACCGTAGCAAAAGTTATGTGTTTTAAAACGAAAACGCTCTAGTGTAAACGTAGCCTAAATGATGATAGAATTTTTACATTATGTGAACCCTTTTAAAGGTGCTGTATGTAATTTGTTTGACTGTACTAAAGCATAACAATACCATAATATGTTTGCAGATATTTTGGAAACATTTTAAGTTGACTTGTTTCTTTGAAAACAATGCTACAGCCAGTTATTGTAGTTTAAAATGTGCATTCCATGTTGGAATATCTGTTTTTGCTTTGGTATGTGTGATTCTGTGATGCAGTACTCATTTCAACTGCTAGCTGTCAATATTCCATACTGCACCTTTATATTTAAAACTAAAATCTACAGTAATGATGTTGTTGCTTTTTTATTTAGTGAGTAATTTGGCTCTTGTAAAGCCAGATAAAGCAAAAGCTGTGGAGAATTACCTGATACAGATGGCTCGCTTTGGACAGCTTGGAGGAAAAGTAAGAAAGCAGATGAAGCATCATTCATAATGTGTTTAATAATTTTAGAATGTCCGTGTTATAGCATTGAGTGTTGTATCTCTAGATTACAGAGGCTGGATTAATAGAGATCCTGGAGAAAGTCAGTCAACAAACAGAGAAGAAAACAACTGTAAAGGTAAGTACGTTGTGATTGTATTAAAAATCTGTTCTCGAGATTGTAAAAATTGAAGTTTCATAAATCTATAAACATAAGTGTGTAGTTAATGTCTCTGTTTTGTTCCCAGTTTAACCGACGGCGGGTAATGGACTCGGATGATGAGGATGATGACTGATATGCAGGTGTCATGAGTCAGCTAGGCTTTCTGTACTCATGGTACTTTTGGTACTCTGGTCTGCTGACCAGGACATGACAGTGACTGACAGATCAGTTGCCCTGCCCAAAACACAATCACAGCCAAAGTATTTTGATCTGTGGTGATACAGGAACTCTGTTACTGTTTTTCATCTTTAGTTTAGCATATCCTCTTCAATCAACCTTTTGCAGCAATGCTGCTACATATTTAGAGACTTTTTTTTGAGAATACAGTGGACAATTCTGATCTGTTGTTATTGCAGTAATTGGAACTTGCCCCATATCCTTAATTGTGTGGACTTTTTTTGAGGAGACCTATATGTGCAACTGTTTACATAATAAAGGCCTTAAACAAAATTTTAAGAAATTCTTGTTACATCGGTTTCATTGCTTGTAACCAAACTACGTTTTTTTCTCTCTCTCTCTCTGGGCCATGCCACAAAAATACATTTATTTGAGATTTGATGGTGCAAAATAATATCTTTTGTTTTTATTGTTAAAATATGATATTATTTCAGTCTTATGAAATGAAAATCACTTTTCAAAAACATTCCAAACTCATAAGTACCAAGGCATGTGTTTTATAGTTTTTTTCCATGCTGGTAAGCATAAACAGTTGTGGTCAAAAGTTCACTTTACAAAGTGTTAATGATTTTAAAGGTGCACCATGCAGAATTTTCCAAAAGATAAAGTACAGACATTTCTGGGCTGCAACCTTTGGCCAGTGGGTGTGTAGCTCCCTAATAATGAAGCATGGTGCCAGGTGAGGGCATATTGTCGGTGTCTGAAGCTCGGGAAGCTCCAATATCTTCTACTGTATTGGCACAAATACGATTAGCTAATGTTGCTTTCAACAGATTACAAGACTTTGTACTTATATTTTTATGATGACAATTGTTTATTAGTCAGTTAGACTGAAGATGGCTATATTTTTACAGTCATGTGTTAGCATAACTGTTCATTCATAAGAAAATGCTTTTTATGCATTTTATAAAAAAAAAAAAAAAAACTCATTACTCCTCTTCCTGCAGGTAAGCTCTTGATTTGGTTGTGCTTAGTGTGTGCAACTCTCTTGAGAGTTGGTTGTGCTATGTGTTTTCTGGCAACTGATATAATTTCAGGGGCAGGGGGCATGTGCTTCTGTTCTGACTGTGTTCCAGCCTCCAGGAGGGTCCATGTTTTGAACATATTGAAATTTTCTGTATAGTGCACCTTTAACAAAATTAGTATTTTTTTTATTTTATTTTATTTATTTACTACTGTCCTGAATATGCTATTATACAACAGATATAGTCCACAAGACAAAATAACTGAAATTACAAAATTGACCCAGTTCAAAAGTTTACATACTCGAGTATTAAAGGCATAGTAAGTGATTTTTCAAAAACACTTTATAAAACTGATTCGGGCCGAATCGCAAAACAAACTTGTAGCCAATCAGCAATAAGGGGCGTGTCTACTCGTGATGTGGATGAGAGCGCGTTCAGTGCATGGGACGGACATTAGCCGAGCCGAGCGACAGA
>NW_015623487.1:0-1047 GCF_001515625.1 Sinocyclocheilus rhinocerous | reverse complement strand
AATCGTTGCCTGGGTTGCATACGTATATGTGGGGCGGAGCTATCAAAATAGGGGCAAGACCCTTTTGGGGTAGAGGCGTGTTTGTTTTGGTGATTTCAAATATCAACATTGGCTACCAGAAATCACTCACTCTGCCTTTAATACTATCCTAATACTGTTGCAAGAATAATCCATGACAGTTTTTTGTGATTTTTGTATTTGTGATGAGTCCCTTGTTAGTCCCGAGTAGTTGAACTAGCCACTGTTCTTCTGAAAAATTCTCCAGGTTCTGCACATTCTTTGATTCTTCGCTTTTCCAACATTTTCTGAAAATCTGACCCCTTTACAGCAGTCACTGTATGATTTTGTGATCTGTATTGTCACACTCAGGACACACAATCGAGGGCCCAGTACACAATTTCCCAGAAAACAAAGTACTATTTACCCTGATCATCCTGTTAAAAAAGTTTATACCCACTGTCTCTTAAAGAATTGTGTTTCCTTCTTAAGCGTCAATTAATGTTTTTGCCTGTTGTAATGGCTGTATAAGTATGTATGAGTCCCTCAACTGTGGGTGAAAGTGTGAAAAGATTAATCTAAAAAACATCTTAAAGTTACTGTTAGAAAGGGGTCGAACATATAGAAGATTCGGGAAAACAGAATCTTCAGTACCTGGAGGATGTTTCTGAAGGACAGTGGACAGTTTAACTGCTCTGCACAAACATGGGGCTCTTGGACAACTTTCATAAAATAAACATAGTATGTTGAAAAGAGTATGCTAAAAGTGTCCAGATAGTTCACTATTTCTATTAAATGCCCTTCAGATGTAGATTTATCCCGTTTGGAATGGAACAACTTGAGTGGCTGATATTGCCCAACAACTCATTGCGGTTTGGAGGAGGGTTCCATATTCTGTTAAGAACTACAAACACAAATTAAAAGAACTACAAGCATGTTGAATGTGTGTAAGACCTATGGACGCCCAGAAAGGCATTTTAGGGGTTTTTATGAGTTATCATTATATTATTAGAATCAGAATCAGAATGAGCTTTATTGCCAGGTATGTTT
>NW_015623486.1:587268-594655 GCF_001515625.1 Sinocyclocheilus rhinocerous | reverse complement strand
TATGAATGAGAGAGGAAGAGTATTAATTATTACTTGTGTGAGTGTTCTCGGCTGTGGCGCGAGCGGGATCTGGATCGAGATCGGTGCCGCCGGCGTCTGTCGCGCTCTTTGGAGCGAGAATGGGAACGGCGCTTCTCTCGCGATGCGGAGCGGGAACGTCGGCGTCTGCGCTCTCGATCACGTTCACGAGAACGAGACCTAGAAACAGTGAAAGGAAAAACAGGCATGAACAACTGCTACATGCATGAGATTAGAGAAATGTCCAATGCTACAATAAAAGCCTGTTTTCTTTTATCTTTTTAGTCATTTGCAATTATAAGATATGGATTTTATTTTGATTTAGGCTGATTTGACAATGAATCATTCTGATTAATATGCAAACTAGTTCAACACATTGAAAAGAACAATTTGCTCACAAACCTGCTATTGCTATGGCTTTTTGGGGAAGTTTTAACATTTAAAAGCAGTTGATAGCCAGTGAGATATTTTAGAGAGCCTAGAAAAATCTACGATAGAACAGAGTACAGACATTCAAAAGGTTTCAAGATTTTATTAATCCCCTCAAAGTTCAAATTTTTTAAATGCCCTGACATTTCCACGACTGTCGAAACCATTATTCTTACGTAGCACAATGTACTTGTGGCCAATGCACAATGTTCTTTGACTTAATCTCAGACCTTGATTTGCATGTTTGTTGTAATAACTGACATAATAGACATGAAAATAAATGCTGAATGAACAAGTGATTGAGCAACTGACCTCTTGCGTTCTCGGCTGCGTGACTTAGTCCTACAGGGAAAACCAGACAAGAATAACAATTATTTTGGTCAACATTGCAATCACTATTTAAACTGACTACTCATTGACTTTGGAAACTTTCTTAAATCTTTAAATAAATACATTAGTCTTTTTAACAGTGGGTTTCCTTGAACTTCAAAAACTGAAAAACAAAAACAAGTAGATAAAATTAACACATTTAATTATTAATAATAAATATACATTTAAATATCGTATGAAAATAAACTAGCAAACCAGACTTTCTTTTTTTTTTACCAGCATTTTACAACAATGTAGTATCTTAGAAATGCACACAATCACATGAAAATGTGCATAAAATATTTTCAAAACGAATGATTTTAACAGGTGATGTCTTTGAATTTTAAATTCAAAACATACAAAAATTACTACATAAAAATAAATAGGCAAACTAGACAAAGATCATTTTAGATTCTACCGTAAATTTCACAAAAATTAGGAATCTTAGAAATGCACCAGGTCACATGAAAATGTGTTTAAAATATTCTCACTGTTTTTTCATTTTCTCCTCTTTCTCCCGCTCTTCCCTCCTCCTCAGTCGCTCCTGGTTCCGTCTCTCCTGTTTGTCCTGCACGGTTTTCTGTAAAAAAATGCTGCAATGTAACCAATGACACCCCCCGCCAGCACCTCATTCAGGCCGACCCGTTACCTTCAGCTGTTCCAGCTTCTCTCTGATCTGAATGAAGCCCAGGTGCAGTTTGCCGCCAAAGTGGTCAGCGAGACGCCGGTCATTGTCATGGAGACCAAGATAGGCAGAGCAAACCTCACAGACGCGCAACTTCTGCTGCTGGAAACTGGAGGCGGGCATAGAGTTCCTGTACTCTTCCTGTAAATAAAACGATGACGATACTAGTAGCAGTTATTTATTTTTATTGCCATGTCAGAAAAACATCCAGAAAACACTACAAACTCACACTAGAGTAAGAGAGAGATTAGATTGTAAAAAAATTAAAAAGGTAACATCACATTTTGAATCAATGAAATGTGACAGCTTGCATATAAATAATATAGTATGCTGACGAACCTCTGCATCCTTCTTCTTAGTTCGGACTCTCTCAACCTCCTGTAGAACTGTCTGGGCTTCATCCACATTCCCCTCAGCGCCGAGCTGTTCAGCTTTCGCCAGCAGCTTCCCGATCTCCTCGTTCAACTCGTGAACCTTTTCTGCCTGCCAACCAAACACACAAGGTAAATAAGACACAGATCACACGACTCCATGAGTTCTTTATATAATCTAGGGACTTGAATACACAGCATCTCATTTTATTCAATCTCCTCCTTTTATTTGCACACAAAAGATCAGATTATTCATAAACTGAGAAAAGTAAAGAAAGGCTTGATTGTGCCAAAAATCATAATAATGATTGCTCTGATCGGTACAGAGATCGCAAATATTTACACTGATTACACACTAACTTGGGAAAAATCATGCATTTATTGACTTTTTTTTTTTAAACATTCAGGGTTATAATAACCAGGGCTATTATAGTAACAAAAACTTTTTTTAAATCATTGTGACTTGAAATTTTTCCACACTTCATACCTTTGCGGCCACCTCAGCGCTGATCTCTTCCTGTGTCTCAGCGAGACGCTTTTTGGCCAACTCAGTCCTGCGGTCACAGTCGGCAATAAACGACTCCAGGTGATCCACCGCCTGCACAACACAGATTCAGCATCAGCCTTTGCTGCAAATTCATTGCAAACACTAGCAGATGAGCTCGACTCAATACCGAATCACTTACATCCAGTTCGAAGAACAGGTCTCTCTCTTTAGACGCGATCTCATAGTCTGCTCTCAGCGCCAGGTCATGTATCTTAGAGCATTCGCCAAGGTCCATGCGCTACAAACACACGGCTTCATCAATATGCTGCACAAACACTCATCATCGACTGTTTTAATATGTTTTCCCTCACCGTTCCAGAGAGGATGTCATGCGGGCAGCAGTTGAGCAGGTGCGATTTGCAGACACGCTCGTCTGTGAATTTAACCCGCTGTCTCGACTCATCTCCTGTAAGGACACAGCACATAACAGACATTGAAAGAGACCACACACACACTCGCACGTGTCTCACACACACACTGCGTCTGCTACACACTGCTAACTTTGCGGCCAAGGGTCACACACCTGCCTGTCACTGCGGTGAAATCATGAGCTCTGACATATACGGAGCATGTGTTTGACTGTCGGATATAAATTGTGTTTCACAAGAAAGTAAAGGCTTTTCGTTCATGTACACTGAACAAAATGATAAACGCAACACTTTCATTTTTGCCCCCATTTTTCATGAGCTGAACTCAAAGATCTAAGACTTTTTCTATGTACACAAAAGGCCTATTTCTCTCAAATATTGTTGTGAAGATGCTGGATGTGGAGGTCCTGGGCTGGTGTGGTTACACGTGGTCTGCGGTTGTGAGGCTGGTTGGTTGTACTGCCAAATTCTCTGAAACGCCGTTGGAGACTGCTTATGGTAGAGCAATGAACATTCAATTCACGGGCAACAGCTCTAGTGGACATTCCTGCAGTCAGCATGCCAATTGCATGCTCCCTCAAAACTTGCGACATCTGTGGCATTGTGCTGTGTGATAAAGCTGCACATTTTAGAGTGGCCTTTTATTGTGGTCAGCCTAAGGCACACCTGTGCAATAATCATGCTGTCTAATCAGCATCTTGATATGCCACACCTGTGAGGTGGATGGATTATCTCGGCAAAGGAGAAGTGCTCACTAACACAGATTTAGACAGATTTGTGAACAATATTTGAGAGAAATAGGCCTTTTGTGTACATAGAAAAAGTCTTAGATCTTTGAGTTCAGCTCATGAAAAATGGGGGCAAAACAAAAGTGTTGCGTTTATCATTTTGTTCAGTGTAGATTGGAGATATTTAACTTACACTGACCCAAGGCCGCTTTCTTTAACTGGCTCCTTAATGTGAATGTCTAAAAATAAAGAGGTAGCATCTGATCACGGACCAAACCAAGAGGCTAGCAGTCCCTGTTATTATCAGTTATTTATTCTGTACAGCCACCATATAAATGCACCGATGTTTTCTACAGTGAGCATTCGGACTGGGTGATATAGCTCAAATAATGATAAAAATATTGATATTTTTCTGCATTTTAAGGTATAATTTAGTTATAAATTATTATTTAAAAATTATCACAAGATATTTAATTTATATGCACCAATATAACAAGCTAAATTTATTACAAAATCAATTAATACATGAAAATTAACATGTGCAAATGGAGTTTCAATCAGAAACACTACGTTTGGGAAGTTGAATGGTTAAAATATAAGCATTAAAATTATTGCACTGCTATTCAAGATATTGCGAAACATTATAAAGCCAGGAAAGAAAAAAAAACACACACACATCAAATGTTTTATATCACCCAGCCCTAGTTTGCATGATGCATCTACGGTTTTATAACAGCCAATTGAGTGCAAAGGTGTATGGGATAGCAGATCAGAGAGGGATGTCATGTTTCAGAGAGCCATCTTGTACTCAGTAATAGCACTAGCCCTCATGCGTACATACAGAAATGCTGCATAATCTAATGTGCATATTAAACCACAGTTGACCAAGTTGAAATAAGACATTGAAAACTAAAGTGAAAGGTTAATTGATACACACTGCGAGGTCTCTCCCATTCAGAACCCCTCCTGCGGTCCCAGCCTCTAAAAGTTTAAAGGGAAAAGCTTTTCTTGCCCAAACCTGTAATGAGGAAGTTGGGAATGATACAGAAGAATAAAAGTGCAGACGTCGGCGGAGGAATTTGAGTTTTCTTTCCTTTATTTTATTAAGTTAGATTTGAGGAAAGCCGCTCAGGCACAGCATCAGTGAACTACATCCGCCTGGGCAGAAGCTTCGTATCCTCTCTGCTCACTCTTACGTTACCAATTAGCGTGATGTGTAACACAGTTACTGCTGGAAAGCAAACAGTATTGTTTTTTCATATTCATAACAGCTTTAAAAAGCATTGGTGACTCACGGCTCGATGAACATGAGGCTTTTCTGCAACTCCCTTGCAGATGTAGGCTGGCAAACATACACTGAACCTTAATGAATAGAATAAAGGGGCCACAATTGTTCAGTCTGTATGAAACAAATGTACGGGAAGCATATGAATTCATCTCAGCATTCACACAGACAGTCGCTTCATTCACACGGAGGGTGAGATTTCTTACAGCCAGTAAAACTCAATTTAACAAATTCAAGTGCATCTGCTCAAGTCCCTTCGGTTGTTTACTCATCTTAAGCAAAATCCTCTTGAGCTGATCAAAATCACATCACAAAATCTAAAAGTCATATTTCCTCTTGGCAATGCTCCTTCAGATTTAATGCTTGCATCCATTTTTGGGGAAATTACTTTTCATATATAAAATCCCATTATTAATAGCTGATAAATAGAGAGAAGGCTGAAGATGCTTTATATATAAATTTTCATCATTTTAAATATATTTTATACATTTAAGAATATACATATTTCGCTTGTTTTGTTTACTGTGTGGAGACGTGCTGATATCGCGTTTGGTCTCATTCTGTATTGCGTATCTTGTCAGTGTCTGCGCTTGCTTGGCCATTTGTTGTGAAAAAATAAGGAAAATGTGTCCAAGCGCCAGCAGAAAACAGTGTAAAGAAATAGTCTTTGAGAGAAGCAGTCTTTATCAGCGGAAATTAAAAGCAGCTCGTAAGTGTATTTACTTGTCTCATTAGTGTGTAGTGCAGTTGTCGTTGCTAGGAAACGCTTGTTTTGTTTACTGTGTGGAGACGTGCTGATATCGCGTTTGGTCTCATTCTGTATTGCGTATCTTGTCAGTGTCTGCGCTTGCTTGGCCATTTGTTGTGGAAAAAATAAGCAAAGTGTGTCCAGCTGAATTAATTTATTATTTTGTTAGACGGGTATAAAAAAAGCTTACCGCGGCAGCCGTCGCATGTTGTATGAATTTGTCATTTTTATTTAATTTCTTTATTTTTAAAAGGTGTATAAGTTGTATTGATAAAGTTTTAGCTTTTAGTCTTGGATCTGTTTTTAGTTGTTTTAATACTACAATTGATTGCTTCTGTTGTCCTGATTTGTAAGTCGCTTTGGATAAAAGCGTCTGCTAAATGACTAAATAAATAAAAACATTTTAATTTTCACAATATTCATTTACTAAAGATATTTTCCAACTGCCCACACATATTCACTATTCACTGTAATATTTTACGATAGAATCCACTGACATTATCTTAGCATACGGAGCCGTGACGTCATTACTCCCCTTCATGGACACAAACATTAAACTGAAGCGTTTCAAGAGGAAATGCTGCTGCATTTAGCCAATCTTAAGACTCTGATATATATCTTAAGACATTGATTTTAATATTAGTCTGGCTCATTATATTCTGGTTTGGGTTAATCTGAGCGCGCGGCCTACAGAAATCCTCTCAGAGCCGTTAGCACGCGGCTAACACTCACCATCCCTCGACGTTCCCATCAGCTGATCCAGCAAAGCTTTCATCTGAGCCTGGGCCGACATCCTGACACGATTAACTCGCTCGCCTTACAAAGGTGATGGTGATTTTACCCTAAAATGAAAGTTTTAATCATCGGCGAACCGCTTCGCTCCAGTGTCTGTCGCCGCCGTCACTCTCTTCATTAGCGAGAGAGCAAACAAAACGAACTCAAACGAGTGAGCGGCCAATCAGAGCGCGCTACGCAATCTTAAAGAGGAAGTGTATTTTATATTGAATATATTTTACTATATATTATTATTATTACATTTTTTTTGTATTCTTTGTTTTATAAAATAAATAATAATAATTAAGAAACTCAAATGTATAACAAAACCTGTAACATACTTACTAACATCAATAATATTCAATTTAGCAGTTACAAAGATTAATTTTAACTAATCGTTTATATAATATATTTTACTATACTGAACAAAATAATAAACGCAATACTTTTGTTTTTGCCCCCATTTTTCATGAGCTGAATTCAAAGATCTAAGACTTTTTCTATGTATACAAAAGGCCTATTTCTCTCAAATATTGTTCACAAATCTGTCTAAATCTGTGTTAGTGAGCACTTCTCCTTTGCCGAGATAATCCATCCACCTCACAGGTGCAATATTTGAGAGAAATAGGCCTTTTGTGTACATAGAAAAAGTCTTAGATCTTTGAGTTCAGCTCATGAAAAATGGGGGCAAAAACAAAAGTGTTGCGTTTATCATTTTGTTCAGTGTATATTATTATTATTATTATATTTTTGTATTGTTTGTTTTCTGAAATAACTAAATAATAATAACTAGATAAAAAAGTTTGTCAAGACAAACTTTAAGGTTGGCTTGAGAAAGCCGGACCAGAAAGTTTGAAAAAGTTGTAAAAGTTTAAAAAGTTTAAGAAGTTTAAAAAAGTTTTAAGTTTGATGGTTTTCAGTCTGAAATAGTTTGAAGTTTAAAGTAGTTTTAAAAGCTTAAAGTTTGAATGTTTTGAAGGCAATACAGTCTGTCAGTCAGATAGATAGATAGATAGATAGATAGATAGATAGAAATAGTCAGATAGATAGATAGATAGATAGATA
>NW_015623486.1:576555-586669 GCF_001515625.1 Sinocyclocheilus rhinocerous | reverse complement strand
GATAGATAGATAGATAGATACATAGATAGATACATAGATAGATAGATATGCAGCTGCTAGAATACCCGTGAGGTTGCTAAGATGTTGCTATTCAGTTGCTAGGGTACCCCGGGCAGTTGCTAAGGTACTCGGGGTGGTTGCTAGGGTGTTGCTATGCGGTTGCTAGGGTACCCGGGGCGGTTGCTAAGGTACTCAGTGTGGTTGCTAGGGTGTTATATTTTTAGAGACAGCCTAACACAAAAATAAATACTTACATTTCTGCACTATGCGTAAAATTAGTAAAACGCTTTCTTTATAAATTCTCAGTGGGTAATTTTAAACGACATTTTACATTTTGTCGTCCGAGCAAATAAGATACGATAAATAAGATAAGATACAAGAAAAATCCATTGTAACAAAATCGCTCTTTTGTCCCAGTCGTGTCGCCGTACGCGGAAGTGTCGTTGTCAAACCTGCTCAGCCACTCGAGGAGCAGAAGGATCATTCACCAGGTTTGTTTTGATCAGACAAAAGTGTGTTTTACTAAAACGATCGCTATTTAATTAATTTACTTGGTTTCTGTTTGGTCAACAAGTGAGGCTTGCTAATTAAAAGTTAGAGATCAACTAACTGATGTCATTTTAACTTATATTTAAGACAGACCTATCAATTCTTCTACAAAACATGATCTTGATTTCAGTTTATGCTAGACACAACTTTGTATTTTAGCTAATGAATGTGAAAAGACTTAGTTGTTTCTCATATAAGCTTTATTTAGTTAAACTGTGGTTGTTATTTAATGCCACGCAACAGGCTTGGGATGAATTTTATACTTTAAAAATCATTATATATACATGGTTATGTTGTTTATAGTGTATTTGTGTGTATATAAGTGATTAGTCTGTGTGTGTGGTGCAGTGCTGCTGTGGTTAATTGTTGTTGTCGTCATCCAAATGACAGTTTCCAGAATGGAGGTGTTTGTTTGGCCCCGGGCTCTTCTAGCTCCACCAGCATGACAGGTGTTTTGTTGTTGTGTTTTTGTTTGGATGTTTAACAACAGCTCCTGTCTGACGCAGAACACTCTGGATGGGAAAAGAAGCAGGATCTGTTGAGTGTGCATGAGTTTACATACAGTAGGCCACTGGTCTGGATGCAGTAGATCGTGATGTTCTGATGGTTACGATCAGGGCTGCTGTCACTGAACATACAGGGTTGAATTCAGGTGGGAAGGACCTGTGAGCTGGAAGAATTAGATACTCTTCCTTTGTTTCCTTGAGTATGGTGATGAACCACGTAGTTTACAGTTTACAGTACTTTGAGTCCGTTATTATGGAGATCTGTGTTCTTTTGCATGTTTGGATTCATGACTTGGAAACAAATGAGACTTGAATCAAATTTTGGCATTTTGTGACCTGAATCTGTGTTTCATTGTTATTTTTGCTCAGTATTTGAAGAATAAAAGGACATCCTATATGTGCCATATGAAATTATTATTACTGTAATGTACTGGATTTTAATTAAGCATTAAATATATATTTTTGTATTCAATTTTTTAGTCAGAGTTTAAAATTATGTTATTATGATTTTTAAAATAACAATTGGTCTTAATATTTTGTGCTTAAGTAGACTTGCAGACAATTATCTGCAGCATTAAAATTGATTTTAAGATTACAAAAACACATATTTGGATTCATACAGTAAAGCCTGATAGTCAGTATAGCCAGAAAAATCTCATAAATGAAAAAATCATAAAAACATATATATATTTTTTTAATGGAACAGTTTATTAAACCCTTAGACAAAGTATTTTTTTAAAATCTGTAAAGAAAGTTTGCATATGTGTTTTTTGTTGTTGTTGTGTATCTTATATGATACATCAGGCTTTTATGGCTCATATAATATAATGAGAATATGGAACTCATACTCAAAGAGGAAAAAAATTTAGCAAAAATATGCTATTTAGTACAGATGCTGATATGTATGTGACCAGGAAGTAAGATGAAATTCTGATCGGTTGTAATGTAAATCACTGAGATCTTCATAACAGCACAGCAGATATTTACATAAAAATGCATAGAAATATCAGTTGTCACTCTGTATCTCCCAATTCAGTTTCGATCATTTAGATGCTTTAGAACTATATCAAATGTGATACAGTATGCTTGTTAATGTCAAATTATTAAACGGTATTCTGGAATACAACCCATATATTTTGCATAACATATGATTGACTGTAAAATAAATGTTTTAATAATGATCAGAATATTATGTCTCACCTGCTTCTGTGTTGCAGTGGTGAGGATTTCTGTTGCTCTGAGATGGCAGACGCATCAGGGAGTGGTTTTGAGGCGGAGCCTCTGAAGGGTGGAGAGGCAGAAGGCGGCGTGTCTAAGAAGAAAAGCTGCACAGAAAAGCTGGGCTTCTCACAACTGACGGGGTGGCGCACGGCTGCCTTCCTCTTCTCTCTCTTCCTGTGCCTGGCGGTGGTCTTCGCCTTTTCATTCATCCTTCCCTGCCCCGTACGGCCTCAATACTTCTCCACCTGGAACCGCACGTTACCTGACGCAGGTGAGCAACGTGCAAAATACAGTAGTTACATTCATGCATTTCTGACCGGATACTGAAAGGGTTTCTCTCCTGTAGCCACGTATGATTTCCTGGCTGTTGAGGACGCCAATGAAGACAAAGTCTTGGATGTGTTGTTCATCTACAAGGACTCTGAAGCCAGCCGCAACACGTGTTTGAGTGAAGGTAAGCCTAAAAACACACATGTACTAACCTGCTTGCTGTTGTTTAAATCAAAATGTTTAAAACACCACAAAAGCATCTTAAAAGAAGTTCACATGGCTTGTGCGTTAGTTTTCAATCAGATAGTTATGTGTGAGGATCAGACCTAAATTAAAGTCATTATTCCCCCCAAAAATAAAAATCTTCACAAGAGACAGCTGCTGCTATGTTATGTATTATGCTGCCTGAAATAATGTTTTTTTTTTTTCAGATTTATCAATCCCATGTCTGGTTTTAACGGCTGTTGATGGTACTGATGGGAAGACGCTTTGGGAAAGACCTCTAGCTGCTGAATTTGATTGGGTGGAGTGTGGCGTAAAGGGCCTCGGACATCAGGGAACAGGATGTCTGGTTGCTCACGCAGACAATCTCACAGCTATTGATAAAAAGACAGGTACAGGATTTAATTAAACACAGATGTGAACATCACTAAGAAAAAAGCACCATGTATTTGAAACAGTACTATGTAAATATTATGGTATACTCTTGTTCAAAAGATTACATTTGGTAATTTTTTTAAATGTTTTGAAAGAAGTCTGTAATGCTTATAAAGACTGCATTTATTTGATTAAAAATACAGAAAAAATATGAAATATTATTACAATTTAAAATAGCTTTTTTCTATGTGAATATATTTAAAAATGTAATTTATTCCTCTGTTCAAAGCTGAATTTTCAGCATCATTACTCCAGTCTTCAGTGGCACGTAATCCTTCAGAAATCATTCTAATATGAGAAAACATTTCTTATTGTCAATGTTGAAAACAGTTGTGTTGATTCATGTTTTTGTGAAAACCTTGATTATTTGATTAACAGTTCATAAGAACAGCATTTATTTATAACAGAAACCTTTTTAACATTACAATAAGGTCTCATTTGCCAATAGTTAATGCATTAACTAACATAAACTAACAATAATATTTTTTAAAACAATAAATATTTTTATAGCATTTATAAACCTTACTGTAAAAAAAATTCATATTTATGTTAGTTTACAGTGCTAATGTTAACAGATACATTGTTATTATTAAATGTTGAGATTAGCATTAGTTAAGATTAATAAATGTATAAGTATTGTCCATTTTTAGTTCATGTTAACTAATGTATTTAACTAATGTTAACAAATTAAACCTTATTTTTAAGTGTACCGCCTCAGTACATTGTGTCCAAATCAACAGTGTATTCGGAAACATTTTGATGTTTTGTTCCATCAGGTGTGATCAGGTGGCAGCAGTCACGTTCTACTGTGCTGAATGGAAATCTGCCGCTGATCAGCATTCAGGATCTGAACGCTGATAAAGCAGACGACTTTGCCATACTTTCATATAATCCTGAAGCGCCATCATTCACACCCATACCGGTACGACACACACACACACACTCAATAACACCTGTGCTGAAGACTTTGTGATAACGTTCATTGTGATCCGTTTCCTCTTTTAGAGCGAGCTGGTGTTTTTCTCAGGAAAGTCAGGTGATCAGATCGGCTCGAAGGCGAATGTTGATTGGAACGGGGTGTTTGGTCACCAGCAGTTCAAAACGGCCAGTGGCGCTCCATACCTGCTGTTACTCACAAGTGTGTAGCAGATTATAGCATCTCTTCTCTATTGTTTCTCCTTCATATCTCTGAACTCAACTGTTTCTCTCTCTCCACAGAATCTGGACTCTATGCGGTCAGTTTGCGACATCTGACAAAGCTGGCCAGAATGGAGTCTGCGCTGAAGGAAGAGAAAAGCTGGAAGGAAAAATCTGACAAAAACACTGGATTGATCTCCCTCTATCAGTAACATGCATTGGGGATTAAACCGTATCCACTTTCTTTCTTTGATTTTCCATTCTCATGATATTATGGGTTTCTTCTGATGGCTTCACTGCAGGTCTGATTCTCTGAAGCGTGTTAGAGAGAGAGAGAGAGAGAGAGATTTTTGATTGTTTTAATCATATGTAAAAACACTACTGTTCAAAAGTATAATGGGATCAGTTAGATATATTAAAGAAATTAATACTAATTTATATTAATACTTTTATTCAGCAAGAATGCATTCAATAGATCAAAAGTGACAGTAAAGACATTTATAATGTTACAAAAGATTTGTATTTCAGAAAAATGCTGTTCTTTTGAACTTTCCGTTCATCAAAGAATCCTGAAAAATAAAACATATAACGATTTCCACCAAACTTTTCAGCAGCACAACTGTTTTCAGCATTGATAATAATCAGAAATGTTTCGTTTCTTCTGATGGCTTCACTGCAGGTCTGATTCTCTGAAGCGTGTGATGGTTGTTCCTGGCAGTAGTTCTCCATCACTGCTGGTCCAGACGGACTCCAGCGTGTCACTGCTGCACACAGACAAACTGAAGATCGCATGGAGCACCAACACCAGCACTCTGCTCAGGTGCCATAAAAACACTGATCCCAAACCAGTGGAAGGTATTTGTGTATTACATTGATTTATTCCTCTGTGTGTGTTTTTCTAGTGTGCCAACATTTGGGCAATTTGACAAAGATGGAATTCCAGACATAATGATAGAGGAAGACATTGGCAATAAAACCAAAAGAGTAAGTGATTAAATGTATTATTATTGACAGTTAGATATATTAAAGAAATTAATACTAATTTATATTAATACTTTTATTCAGCAAGAATGCATTCAATAGATCAAAAGTGACAGTAAAGACATTTATAATGTTACAAAAGATTTGTATTTCAGAAAAATGCTGTTCTTTTGAACTTTCCGTTCATCAAAGAATCCTGAAAAATAAAACATATAACGATTTCCACCAAACTTTTCAGCAGCACAACTGTTTTCAGCATTGATAATAATCAGAAATGTTTCTTGAGAAACAAATCAGCATATTAGAATCATGTGACACTGAAAACTGGAGTAATGATGCTGAAAATTCAGCTTTGCATCACTGGAATAAATTCCATATATATATTTAATATAATTAATGACTTAAAAAGTGGGTGGAGGGATTGAATTGTTCATCGCATTGAAGAAGGCCTTGAGCCAAAATGTTTGTGTTTTGTCCTATTGGTGATTAATGTAAAATAAAATGCTAAAAAGAACACTATTTTTGTGAAATCGTGTCATGGATTCATATACTTTTAATTGTAAAAAAAAAAAAAAGTCAACATTTAAAAAACCATATAAGATGTAAACAAAAAAAAATGCAATTATGCAATAATATGTGACCCTAGACCACAAAACCAGTCATAAGGGTAAATTTTTTGAAATTGAGATTAATTCATGAATGATTAAATAAGCTGAATAAATAAGATTCCCATTGATGTTTGGTTTGTTAGGATAGTACAATATTTGGCAGAGATACAACTATTTGAAAATCTGGAATCTGAGGGTGCAAAAAAATCAAAATAATGAGAAAATTGCCTTTAAAGTTGTCCAAATGAAGTTCTTAGCAATGCATATTACTAATCAAAAATTAAGTTTTGATATATTTACGGTAGGAAATTTACAAAATATCTTCATGGAACATGATCTTTACTTAATATCCTAATGATTTTTGGCATAAAAGAAAAATCGATCATTTTGACCCATACAATGTATTGTTGGCTATTGCTACAAATATACCCCAGCGACTTAAGACTGCTTTTGTGCATTTATGATCAAAAGAAAAACTGACCCCAGACATTTGGTGCATGTATATATTATCTATCTATCTATGGTGTGTTTTAGGTATTGGTTCTCAGTGGAAGCTCTGGAGTGGTCCTGTGGGAGGTGCATCTGTTGTTCTGGACTCCGAGTCCTCGTCCCGCGTCTGTCCTCACACTGAACACCTACTCAGTGTTCATGCTCTGGGGACAGAGTCAGAGTCACGGCAACCAGACTGTAAGAGCGTAAATATACACACACAAACACACACCTACAGAAATAAGGCACTGATGTGTGCTTGTTGATACTCAGAATGAGATGCATTCATCATTCCTGCTGCATCCTCGATATTCCCAACTGCTGCTTGAAAGAAGAAATCCTGCACAGAACATCATATCTTTTAAGGGTATCTCTTTTTTTTCTGCATTAAAAATGGTTATACATGACCATTTTCTCTCTGTATTTTACATTGTTTTTGATACTGTACCTTTAAGGCATATATAGGATTAAAGTTCTGCAAAACGACTGCAAGCACCTTTAAAATTGCAACATGTTGTAAGTCAGGCTTATTAAAAAATAAATATCTCTGTGCATTTGTTTAGCGACACTGTTGGAGCGAGGCCGCCATGCTGGTTACCTCGTTCTGACGGGACCGGATGGACGGCAGCACGCAGATTTAGGTGAGACGGAGCCAGTGATTCTGACCAAGCGGAAGATCAAGGAGGACGTGCCCGAGAGCGCCGTTCTGAGAGTAGGAGCTGATGAGTCGGCCGTTGAAGAAGCAGAGGTGAAGGAGGCGTTCTACAGGCTGCGCTTCAGTGAAACACAATGACAGTTTATATTTAAACACTAATCTTCATCCCAAAGGTCATAAAAACAAAACAAACAACAGTGGCTGCACGTAGAACTTCACTCTTGAAATCCAAAACAGCTCATGTCTTGACTGTTTTATTTATATATCTGTTAATCAGATCTTCTAGTTTGAGCTGTGCTCTAGAATGATGTCATTAAACCCAAGACACTTACAGCAAACTAAACCAAATCATCAGGGTTTTGTCCCCAATGCATATTAACATGAACATATTCATTTATACGTTTTGGGTCATGCTGCATTATTTTATGACAATCATAAACTACTGTAAAGCATTTCAGATTTATTTGAATAATGATCAGGGATTTCATATAAAGGTGAATCTCAAACAGAACAGTCTGGGTCAAGAAGATGTTGTTTGGAAATTAGCCTAAAGGAATAGTTCACCCAAAAATGATGTGTTCACCCTCAGGACATCCAAGAGTTTGTTTTTTTCATCAGAACAGATTTGGAGAAATGTGGCATTCCATCACTTGCTCACCAATGGATGCTCTGCAGTGAATGGGTGCCGTCAGAATGAGAGTCCAAACAGCTGATAAAAACATCACAATAATAATCCACACCACTCCAGTCCATCAGTTAACATCTTGTGAAGTGAAAAGCTGCGTGTTTGTAAGAAACAAATCCATCGTTAAGGCATTTTAACTTAAACCGTTGCGTCTGGCTAAAATAGTCCATAATAACACTTCATCCTGTGGAAAAAGTCCATCTCCTGTTGTCTTTCACATTAAAATCCACCCACATATTTGTTTAGAACTGTTTTAGGCTGTTATCTTTCATAATCAGTGCTTTATCTTTATGCATATTTCTCTCCTGATTCAGACCAGACGACTATTTAAATGGAGAAAGCATAGGCGGAGTTGGGGGGGGGGGGGCACTCACTGGCAGTGATGTTCTACATTTCATAGATTTATGTAACATATTCTATATTAAAAATACATTTAGATTTAACAATGACTGCTGTACAAAGCAGAAAAGCCACCTCATTTTCTGAGTTCTGAGTGTAGATGACCACTATCTTATCTCTAACGTTATCTCTTCTGATAAATTTTCAGTCAAATCGTTCTCTATGTGCAGTAGAGGAAGATCTGAGAATCTGTCCTGTGCTATTGAAGATTGGAGCCAGTTTTTATTCTCCTCGTAACTGAGAAACTTATTTCTGATGTAGCCGAACCGACAGGCAGCGTGAGTGCAAGCTTCAGTAGTCTGAAAAAGTTTGGATATTTGTCTTTCCGTACTTCCTCTTTATATTTTTCAAGAGTGATTGGGAATGCTGTCACAAGCTGAGGGTGAATCTTAAGGCTTGCGTACAAGCTTAGTAGAGGACTGATGGCGTTTTAGTCACAACTAAATACTGCATCGCACGCCACACTCAGTGCCATCACTTCATGTGAAAATCGCCTGTCCAAGTCAGCCAGCAGTGATTATTAAAAAAAAGACGAATATCCATTTTTCAGTTAACTTGCTAAAGTGGGAAAATAACGAAAAGAAAGTCCTCTCATGTATTGCCACAAGTTGAGAATCATGAGTAGCGAGCACATGAGGCTTAAATATAACTAATTAAAATTAATTTAGCCCAAAAAGTACTTATTGTATCCACTAAAATAATAAGATAATACAAATAAAATGAGAAAATATTAATTCTTTAATTTTTATATTTTATTCATAGCTCAGACAAAGTTATGCAGCTTTTCACGTCACAAGATGTTAACTGATGGACTGGAGTGGTGTGGATTATTGTGATGTTTTTATCAGCTGTTTGGACTCTCATTCTGACGGCACCCATTCACTGCAGAGCCTCCATTGCTGAGCAAGTGATGGAATGCTACATTTCTCCAAATCTGTTCACATGACAAAGCATAAGTAAATTCTCATTTCTGGGAGAACGATTTCTTGAAATGTCATAAAAGTGATGCCACAATCTAAAAAATGTAATCGTCCTAAAAATGGGCTTCATTTATTTTTGCAAAATATAATTTCTTGTTTTTTTCCTTTTGATTTTTGGTGTGACATGTGACCTGGACCTGAGATTGGTGTTTGGGTAATTGTGCTGTTTTGATTGTATTCGGAGTCTGTAGTGCTGTAGTGGAGTGATGCCTTGAGGAGTTTACTCAACGCGCATTGTTTCATACACACTAAGCAGAAAAAGAGAAAACAAATGAATATTTTATATTTGCAGTGCAGTGTTGCTCCTGTATCACAGGGGTTTGTTTGTTAGGATGGAGACTATGTCTCTTTTATTAATGGTTTTAAGAGTTTGAGTGAGTCAAAACAAAGTGTTTGTAAGTGTTCTGCTGTTTTATGCTGTTTTTGTGCTGATTTGTTAGCAGGGAGGACTGATATCACATAGTGCTGTACATTTAGTGCCTTAAACAAGGACCTGAAATCTCTACAGATGCTCTTATGAGTAATATACACATTCTGTCCATATGCTGTTTAGAATCATATCTTCAAAATGCAGTGTTGGGCAAGTTACATTGAAAATGTAATCAAATTACTGATTACTCCTTTTAAAAGTAATCACGTTACTGTTCTGATTACTTTATTTCAAAAGTAATTAGTAATTAGTTACATTACTAGTTACGTTACTTTGTTCTCCATGAAATTGATGAAATCCCAGCATACACGCTCCCGATAAATATTTGTTATTAAAGCATCAACATTAACAGAACACTGTTATTTTTAACTAAAGCAAGCATAGGCTGCTGCGTACATGGTTTGGCATGGCAGAATGCCAGCAAAGAGCGCTGCATTTATAATCTCTAAAAGACATCTCAGTTCATCGCAATCTCACAAATCTCTGTTATAACACAATAAATACAGTATATGCATAATGAATCTTTCATAATGTCTACAATTCGTGT
>NW_015623486.1:563424-575342 GCF_001515625.1 Sinocyclocheilus rhinocerous | reverse complement strand
AAGTAATGCGTTACTGCCCAACACTGTCAAAATGTGGGTTTTATTTAAAGTGGGGTTGTGGATGTTTGAACCAATGAGCAGAATTGTACCTTTAGTCAATCATAGACGAGTCAGAGCTTTATGACGTCTTCGGTTTTCTGTGCAACATCTACATCCACAGACGATCAGGACGATCAGCTGCACCAAAACAACATGCCTTTCAATCTAAAGGAGCCCAAATAAATGAAACACTGTGCATTGAATACATGTGAAGAAGGTGTAGAACATCAGCTAACTTTGATGCAATGTATTTATAATTAGAGATTTATTATTAACTGGTTTAGATTCACTGAGTTTGTAAACCTGTAGATCAGGTCGAAAATGTAGCTTATGCTATTTTCTGTCTTTATTTGAGAATACTCTTAAATGATTGCATTGTTACACTGTGTAATAAATAGAATGCCTTCAGTGCTATTGTTTTTTCAGTCCTTAATGCAGTTATTTCTTTTTGTCTTCTTATTTCATGTTTATCTAAGACGCATTTTAGGGTTACACTTAGCTCATGAATATTTATTATGATTATTTATTATACCAACTTAATATTCATAAGCCAATCTTTCAGCATAGTAATTTTTTTCCCTCTGTTCCCTTTTCTGTTATATCATTCAATACGCTATAATAACCAATACAATCAATTATGCAATTTATGCACCATTAAAAAACGAATGAATAAAATTGCTAACAGTATTTTATTAATATTTAATAAAATCAATGCACCGCATTAACGTATTAAAACGTGTGAAATTGTTTGTTTTTAATAATAAATAAAATGCATCGTCATTAAAGCTGACGTGTACATAGCATGCATGTTTAAAACATGTCACATGTACCGTGGTGCACCCAAACACAACAAACATGCTACTGACATGTTATCACAGTAACGACATGCTATACTAGTACTACACATGTTCCGAAGTATATTCTTTAAATAGTGCCTTTCACTAACTTGTAATGCAAACACTCCACCATTTTATGAATATGGTCATCATTCTGGTGTTGCCATTTGATACCATCTGAGCTGCATGCCAAAACTCTTCACATTCAAAATACTTTCATTTATCACAGCACTACACTGTAAAAAAAATTCTGACTGGCACTATAAATCACTAAGAAAAGTAGGAGAATATAATAATTTTCATATATAATAATAAATGACTTGCGCCTCAGAGCGAGTAGACGAAACATAATGAACGCGCTAACTAAGTAACGTAATTCGTTACTTTTTTAGGGCGTAACGCAATATTGTAATGCATTACTTTTAAAAGCAACTTTCCCCAACACTGATCATTTCACACTGATTTTAGGAATAAATTATGGGTAGGGTTAGGTTTAGGGGTAGGGATTGGGTTAAGTCTGTATTTTTGGACAGTAATGTTGATCCAGGATCAACAAAAGATGTTGATCCAGGAATATGTCTTACTTGGCAAAATCACGGCGACCAGGAATTTATTCGCAAAATGCATTTCTATCTCCCATTATTCGCATCAATCCTTTTTCACACAAGTCAAGAACCACCTCAAGCGAGCGTAAAAACTTTTTTTGCGAATTAAGGGATTTTTATTAGAAATTCTGCATTTCCATAGTTTCTCATGCGATACTTCAAAATGCGCATTAAAATAGGGTAATGGAAACATAGCTATTGAACGACGGTCAGGTGGGTCGACATTTTAAAGGAATTAATGTCAGTAATTTGAATTGTCTTTTTAGAAACGTTTTTTAACAACTTTTTGAATACACCGTTTACTGTTGCTATGGTCACCTGCTTAGACAACCGCGATGTTTTGGTTCACTATTGAACTTGCAACATGGAAGCTTATTCATTCAATACAGCAAAAACAGTAATTGCAAATCTTGTTTTTCCCCCCTCACAATTCTTTGTTTATCTCACAAAATACTTTTTCCCCCCTCGCAATTCTGAATCGCAACTATTTTAAAGTTTTATTTACATAACATATGTTTATTTATTTTTATGTATATATTTAATATATATATATATATATATATACATATATATGTGTGTGTGTGTGTATTTGCGTGTATTTATATATACATATAAATATACACAATACACACATATTATGCAAACACAAGCTTTTATTTTGGATGCGATTAATCACGATTAATCGATTTTACAGCCCTAGTAAGAACGCATTAAATTGATCACAAGTGACAGTAAAGACATTTATAATGTTACAAATGACTTCTATTTCAAATCCTTATACTTTGAACTTTCTGTTCATCAAATAATCCTGAAAATACTTTACTTCATTATTTTTTATTTATTCAAATTTAGTATTTTTAATCAAATAATGCAGCCTTGGTGAGACTTTCAGAAACATGTTACCCCAAATATGTTAAAAATAAATTATATACATAGTAAAAACAGTAAATGTTCACCCTAAAATAAAAAAAAATTCATTTTTATATTAATAAATATTTTCCTCCTAAAATTTTTTTTTCGGCGAGTAATGTGAAATAGAATTTTTTTTTTTGGCAATTCACCTTTTAGAAATACTATGATACCATGTCCAAAAAAAACATAGTAATCTATGAGAATCTATTTATTTTATGTACAGATTATTATCGCTGCCAAAAAGCTCTGGATGCCAAAGGTGTCGACACAGCTCCATGTGACTGGTACAAGAGGGTCTACAAATCTCTCTGTCCTCTTTCCTGGGTAAATATTCCTTCATCCCCTATATCGATGTAAGCATCAGAATTGTGCATAAAGATAATTTACTCTCAACATTTTGGTGTTTTGCTCAGATCGAGAAATGGGACAGCCAGAGGGAAGATGGAACGTTTCCGGGAAAGCTCTGAAGATGGCACATTCTCCAAAGCACTGCATCAGGGGAACCGAAATGCATCCGTCTGTGGTGTCGTCTCACCCCAACCGAGCAGGGCTTTATCAATGTTTGTCCAAAAATGCTCCTGTCAGGCTAGAGGATGAGATAGATTGTTAATGTCATTCCTTATGTAAATGAAAGTATTGCAGATTCTGCATTAAAATCTCTCAGGCTTTGAAATGCGATTCTTTTGTGGCGTGCTTCATGGAGTCTCTGTCAACAACAACAGTAATTTTGGCTTGGCATCCAATGCATATTACACAAAAGCAAAAGGTTTTAGCAGAAAATTGGCTGTTACAGTCGTAATGGCTGGGTTGTACAGAAAAACACAGTGCATAAGCTCACCTGCATACAAAATTGTCTTTACAAGGTACCAGGTTGAGAACTTATGAGAACAAGAACTTAGAACTAAAGCAGTGGGTTTGGTAAAGTTCAAAAAGTTCTGAGAGTTTTTAAGGAATTTAGTGGCAAGTAAACTAGATAACCACGAGCAGAACATATAACATGCTGGTCAGACGATCTTCTCCCTTTTAAAGGAATAGTTCTCCAAAAATAAAAATTTGCTGAAAATGTGTTCACCCTCAGGGCATCCAAGATGTAGATGAGTTTGTTTCTTCATGGGAACAAATTTGGAGGAATTTAACATTCCATCACTTGCCCACCAGTGAATGGGTGCCGTCAGAATGAGAGTCCAAACAGCTGATAAAAACATCACAATAATCCAGAAGCAATCCTTGTGAAACCAAAAGATGCATGTTTGTAAGAAACAAATCCATTAAAATGTAACTTTAAACCGTCTCATCTGGCCAAAATACATCATCCATAATAATGCTAATAAGTCTATAATCCCGCTTCCTCCAGTCAAAAAGTTTCTCTCCTGATTCCAGAAATGACTTTTTCACTGGAATAAGCAAATATTATTTTAGGTTTTGTTTCTTACAAACATGCAGCTTTTTAGTTCTCAAGACATTAACTGATGGACTGGAGTGGTGTGGATTATTGTGATGTTTTTATCAGCTGTTTGGACTCTCATTCTGACGGCACCCATTCACTGCAGAGCATCCATTGGTGATCAAGTGATGCAATGCTACATTTCTCCAGATCTGTTCTCATAAAGAAACAAACTCATCTACATCTTGGATGGACTGAAAGGGAGTAAATTTTCAGCAAATTTTCATTTTTAGGCTTTACATTGCAAGTCGTAAATCCAAACATTTTTCAACTTTACTCGTAAATATTTTGAGACTGAATGACACAAGATCACTCTTATTATGATCAACAAATCACAGCAACCGCTAGAACTATTAGAATTAAGCTCTTGATGAAAACTGTGATAAAAAAAAAAATCACCACTGAAGGTCCAGTTTGCTCAAGGATTAGGATTAGTCAGCAATCAAATCTGTAGCTATGATGATAATACAAACCTCAATCTCAGTTTATGCTGCTGTAAATGATTTCTGCAACACTTAGTAGCATTGAACCCCATTATAATAATGACCATTTCTAAGAAGTTTTCTTTCAAGGTAAAGTTGCATATAAAATTGCATACTCAAATAAAAATAGTGACAATCAATAAAGAGATAGGTGATATTTAATAATAATTACAGTGGCTTTAATATGAGGTAAACTGGCAGTGTTTGCATAATATTTGTAAAAGTGTTTTGAAAGAACTGTGAAAGACTTAGAAACTGTGTAAATCTGAAATATTGTAAACACTTAATGTTACCAATATATTCGACAATTAGACTGTTTAAATATGGCTGTAGGACATACAAGCTACAAATTCTGATTATCACAAGTGAATCTGACATGAAAAAAGAAATGTACTGGTGTGCATTAACTTCCATCCAGAATCACATGACATGGTCAAAGGACACTTACTTAAAAAAAAAAATAAAAAAAAAATAAAATATATAATACAACAACCTCATAGCAAAAACAAACACACAGCTTTATCATACAGTTTGTGTGTGTGTGTGTTGAGGTTACTGAGTTTTCCAAATATTCCCAAAGGGGAAAAAGAAAAAAAAACCTGCTTTCAAAATCCCTGAACCCTGCCGTCTTCTCTCAGTATCGCTGCTTTCCGTGTTTCCGTACGTCCGTCATGCAGGTTTTGGGCCGCAGAGCTGCAAATAAAACATTGTTTTTAATTTGTAAACAGGCAAGTTTTCTGTGGTAGGCTTAGAAGGTAGTGCTTATATTAGCTTCACATAAAACAACTAATTAAGCTAATTAAACGTGTGTGTGATGCTTGTGAGCACCTGGGTCAGCTGTCTGTTTCTTCTTGTGCTGGTGAATGATTTTATTCTCATTGGTCAATTTCACATCCTGGTCCTCCACATGGTTGCTTTAACGACAGACATTTCCTCAATGAGTTTCACTGACACTGACACTTGTTTACATGAATAAAAATGCATCATGGGGCAAAAATGCAGCCTGAATGTGAACCGTAGGCTAGATGGATGAAGATAAGAGTGATCATAGCTTCTCATACAGCTCATTAAACACACACACACACACCCTCCTGTTTCTCAAGTCATCGTCTAGTCTGTTTAGCATCACGCCCAGGGCGTGAGAGAGAGCGATCAGGCCAAACAATGAGTCAGTCAACAGCAGTTGTGCGTGTGTGTTTTGTCTGGGTTTGGCATTGAGTGCTCACATTCAGCTGTGTGTGTGTGTTTAATGCATTTACGTGGGTGTTTAATTTATCTTAAAAATAGAGCTTAACGACAGACATTTCCTCAATGAGTTTCACTGACACTGACACTTGTTTACATGAATAAAAATGCATCATGGGGCAAAAATGCAGCCTGAATGTGAACCGTAGGCTAGATGGATGAAGATAAGAGTGATCATAGCTTCTCATACAGCTCATTAAACACACACACACACACCCTCCTGTTTCTCAAGCGTCCGTCTAGTCTGTTTAGCATCACGCCCAGGGCGTGAGAGAGAGCGATCAGGCCAAACAATGAGTCAGTCAACAGCAGTTGTGCGTGTGTGTTTTGTCTGGGTTTGGCATTGAGTGCTCACATTCAGCTGTGTGTGTGTGTGTTTAATGCATTTACGTGGGTGTTTAATTTATCTTAAAAACAGAGCTTACAAAAAAGTTTTTTTTCCTGCCTGATGCAATAGAAAAACCCACATTTCTGAAAAAAAAAGTTGCTCAAATTGCTTTAAACAAAAAAGCACCACAGAAATATCAAATGCAGTGTGTGTACCTGATAATAGTGCTCTTCTCCCGGTGTGTGATTTGCGTGTTGTCTGTGAACTGTATGGTGTGGTAAGGAACAACAGGATCCAGGGTTGGCAGAATTCCCCGCGAAACATTCTTCACACACTCTAAAATCCCGTTATACACTAACAGGTCATCGACTAGGAGCTAAACACACAAACACACAAAGGTCATCCGATACAGAAAGACAGGAGAATGAAACACTGAATTCTTACATTTGACAAGCATACCACATAATTCTGTGTGATGATCTTAGATACTTTTATTTAGCAAGGATGCATTAAAGAGATCAAAAGTGACAGTAAGGATAACATTTTTTTTATTTCAAATAAATGCTGTTCTTTTAAACGTTATTCAAATAATCCTGTTTTCAACATTGATAATAATCAGAAATGTTTCTTGAGCAGCAAATCAGCTTATTAGAATGATTTCTGAAGATCATGTGACACTGAAGACTGGAGTAATGATGCTGAAAATTTAGCTTTGATCACAGAAATAAATTATATTTTACAATATATTCAAACGGAAAACAGTTATTTTCAATTGTAAAAATATTTCACAATATTTCTGTTTTTAATGTATTATTGATCAAATAAATGCAGGCTTGGTGAGCAGAAGAGTCTTTCAAAAACCTTAAAACCGATCCCAAACCTTTGAATGGAAGTGCATATTACAAGCATTTTGCAGTAAAATATTTAAATGACACACTCATTTGTGTGCATGTGTGTGTTTTACCCCAAATTCCTTGACTCCTCGCTGAGGTGTTTTGGAATAGTTCCACAATTTAATCATGGAGACTGTCATTGGCTGGTCAAAGATGACATAGACACGGTTCACCTGGAAAAGATGCAACAATAAGATCAAATTCTGACCACCTGAGGAGCACGTTTTATTGAAAATCACACTGTTTATGGAAACGTCCTGATGATTCCTATGGGATTTTCTTCTGTAAAGCTTGTTTGGAGTTACAACAGTAATCAGGGGGTGGAGCTTAGCTGATAAACCCACGGTCACACAATCACACACACAGTTTGTCCTCACCAGCCCAGGCAGCACTGGTGCGAGCCACATGTGTTGCCCGTCATGTGTGTTATTGACCCCATCTATCAGTTTATCAGGTGTGCGGACGTCACCACACACGTTATCTAACACATTCACGCTGTCAGGGAACGCAGCGATGTCTGTGTGACAAATGAAAGAAAATGCTTTGAGCTGTAAAGTGTCTCAGTCTTGCTGAGTGCTGTGTGTGTGGATCCTTGATTGATCGCTCTGTGTGCGTGTGCTCATAAGGATACTGTTGTCACTGAGCGGGATCTTCTGGTCATTCTGGTCATAGAACTCCAGTCCATTAAGGCCGATGTAGTACGGGTCGCCCCACGTCGTCAACAACTGCAACTGGAAGATAACTGACACACAATCAGTCAAGGAAAAACCTGACAGATATGATAATCTCAAACACACACGGATAAGATCGAAATTCATGGATCAATGGGAAAAAGATTTTTGAATCTATTGAACGTCTATCTACAGACATACTACAATCTAAATAGATTATTTCGAATATATATATATATATATATATAAAATAAATCATGAATATTTATTTGAAAATCAATTTAGATTATTTTATTATACAGATAAAAAATAGAAAAGTAATTCAAGTATATTATAATTGTTATATTATTTTAAATTTTTATATTTATTTTTAATTATTTGTAATATTTTATTTATGTATAATTTCTAGTGCTGTCA
Source organism: Sinocyclocheilus rhinocerous (assembly GCF_001515625.1). Taxonomy (NCBI): domain Eukaryota; kingdom Metazoa; phylum Chordata; class Actinopteri; order Cypriniformes; family Cyprinidae; genus Sinocyclocheilus; species Sinocyclocheilus rhinocerous. The sequence continues at coordinate 567,470 of NW_015623486.1, read as the reverse complement.
AATGATTAATCGTGATTAATTGCATCCAAAATAAAAGTTTTTGTTTACATAATATATGCGTGTAGTGTATATTTATTATGTATATATAAATACACACGTATACAGCATAAATGTTGAAAATATTTACCTGTATTTACATGTATATATTTATATTCATATAATTTATCATATATAAATACATTTAATATATAAACGTAACATATTTTTCTTAAATATATACATACTCATAAGGATACTGTTGTCACTGAGCGGGATCTTCTGGTCATTCTGGTCATAGAACTCCAGTCCATTAAGGCCGATGTAGTACGGGTCGCCCCACGTCGTCAACAACTGCAGCTGGAAGATAACTGACACAAAATCAGTCAAGGAAAAACTCAGATGATCTCAAACACACACCGAAATTATCACAATTCGTGGATCAATGAAAGAATGGAACTTTTGTAATGCTTTGCTGAATTGTTACATACTTGCCAATGTTTGATCAAATGTATCAGCTATACATTGGCAATTATGGCAAAAAGTAATTCAAGTATATTATAATTGTTATATTATTTTAAATTTTTATATTTATTTTTAATTATTTGTAATATTTTATTTATGTATAATTTCGTAACATATTTTTCTTAAATATATACATACATGTGTGTGTATTTATATGTAGATAATAAATATACACAGTACACACATATATTATGTAAACAAAAACTTTTATTTTGGATGCGATTAATCGCGATTAATCGTTTGACAGCACTAATAATTTCTAAAATAAATCATGAATATTTATTTGAAATAATCAATTTAGATCATCTTTATTTTTTATCTGTATCATACTTTTTTTTTTTAAATAATTCAGATTTTTTTAATCTATCCTCTATCTATAGTAAGATAATACATTTTTTTTTTTATTTTGAAATAAATAAATGAAAGAATGAATGAAATACACACACACACATAAATATGTCTTATTTGTCTGATCTCACAGGGAATTATCTAATGAAGTAGATTATTTTATCTAATAAAGGCTAAAAATTAAACATACAGGTGGTTTTTAAGCTATTTTCTTTTAATGGATAAAATAATCTATTTTAATAGATAACTGAAATCTGACAATACATTTATGACTAATAATGTTACTAGTGTTCAGTTGAATTTGTGTTAACACATGAGTCAACAGCATATTTAAAGACTGTATCGTCAGGACACACAATGTAAGAAATTGATATTTGTAATGAACCGTATAGTAAGCAAAAGTGAGGATACATCCGCATGGCATCAATGGAGCCTCATAGTCCATACTGGCCAACTCATCTCTCCGGTTCCCACCCCTGAAAACACACACAAACAACTTCATCCCTCAAGACGAGAGAAAGTATGTGGAGTCAAGGTTGATGACTGTAATAATATCAACAGGGTGCTGTACCAGTGAGCGTGCGCGTTCTCTGTGTTTTTGCTGGTCGTAGTGAGTGATCTGTTATGGGCGGCAGTGCTCGTGTTGGACTGTATGTAGTCTATGAACAGAATCTCCTGTGCGAAGTCAAAGTGGCAATTCCCCGGACCCTTGCGAATGAGAAACCCCCCGATTGGAGAAATACACACGCTGTCCAGGAACACATGCACAACCTTCAACTGGAGGAAACACACGGCACATGAGGTGTGTGTGCTGAAAAACACTAGTGAACACACCTGTTGAATTGAAAAGATCCATTCCAGAAAAACAGAGCCCAGATTTCGCTCTCACCCCTCTGTAAGAGTCTTCAGGCGATTTGTTGTAGTTCCATATTCTGAATCCGGCGATCGTCTGCGGCTGGCCGAACCGTACAGTGAGTGTGTGATCAGAACCGGACGTGAAGGGAATCAGCCACATGTGTTTATCATCTGTGGTGATGTTCATCCCATCAAACAACCTGAAAGAGGAAGAAAACAGGATTTAGAAACCCCAAAACCAGCTCCATCTCAATTCTCATATACAGAACGTATCTTTCACTGACTTGTCCAGAGTTCGAAGGTCGTTGCTGTTCTCAGGGAGGTCGTTGAGGTCACGGGGTGATGCTGTTGCCATAGAGACATCAACAGGAATACTCTCCCCGCCCTTACCAACGACCACGACGACAGCAGATTCAGCTGCAGAACTAGAGAGAAACAGTTCAAATATTCAATTCGATTTATGTTTATTTGTGCAGCACTTTTTACATTACACATCATTCCAAAGCAGCTTTACAGAAAATGCATGAAATATTACCAAGAGACATGAAACTGCATTTTGTGTTAATTAATTAAAATGCTATTTACATGATGAATATATTTAATATATTTATATATTTAAAAAAATATAATTATATAATTAATTATATATACATATATATATATATATATATATATATATATATATATATATATACACACACATCTACTTAGTTTTGTGATTTATTGATACTCACTACTGCCAGTATAAAGTCCTGTTGTTTCCTCTCCAGTATCAGCACACAGTTCAGCTGCAGAGATGTGGTCCAGATCCATCTGAAGCAAAACACATCCCATGATTCATATTCACATATTGTTTGACCTCAATAATGCATAAAAACAAGAGCAGAATTTTACATAGGGCTCATTTATATATTTATAACAATATTTATTTTTTTATACAATATTTTATTTTCTTCATTCATAATGTCAAGTATATGGTTTCATACAACAGCATCATTATTCCAGTCTTCAGTGTCACATGATCTTCAGAAATCATTCTAATATGCTGATTTGCTGCTCAAGAAACATTTCTGATTATTATCAATGTTAAAAACTGTTTTTGCTGCTTAATGTTTTGTGGAAATTTTTTTTCAGGATTCTTTGATGAATAGAAAGTTCAAAAGAACAGCATTTACTTGAAGTAGAATCTTTTGGAATATTATAAACGTCTTTACTGTCACTTTTGATCAATTTAATGCATCCTCGAAATTTCTTTAATAAAAAATCTCACTTTTACATTAAGCCCAAAATATCTACAATATGAGTGCTTTAAAAGCAGCATCACATACGTGGGTGTGCGTGTCCTCCTTCCTGAACCCAGCCTGTGTGAACGGCCTCTCCTCTCCTTCACCGTCTGCCGTCCGCGGCCGCTGCAGCTCCTCTTCCTCCACGCCCGGCCCGCCCATCTCCATCTCACTCCCAAACGTGTCATCATACTGCGCCATGGCCTCCAGGATGTCATCATCCGTGGTGAACAGGATAGTATCGCCAAACTGATCCAGTGCTGAATAAAATGAAACCATGATGAAGTTCAAGTTAACATTAAATATTTAATTATCAATTACACAGCTTTTGCATCTTTTAAAAAATCTGCTCTACTGATTTGCAAATAAGGCCTAAAATCACCAAATTTAATGATGCAGAGTTAAAAAAATACTAATAAAAACTTTCACATTTTTTTGCTAAATATATATTGGAGACGGGTGTCGGACGGGACTGACGGTGAACAAATTCGTCGAAAATATCTCCCTCCAGCCCCATGTTGGAGATCCGCCCTCGCTGACACTGGTTAAACTTCGTCAACGAGTCCCAGGATTCCATTAACGGGTCATCCGGTTCGCACCAATGAGGTTTCGGTCTTCTGTTACGGACGGACGCCGGGCTGCTTTCCTCTGTGGCAAGAAGAAACAGATAAAAATAAGCAGTCATAAATAAACTAAAAATGTGCATAAATTCATGGGGAAGTATGATAAGCTGCATCCGAGTTTATATATTTCTACTATGCACTGGTGATGGGAAAGTATGCAGGGTGTATTAAGAGACAGCATAAAATTCATGAAACCATCCTGAAATGAACTGCTGAAAACCCATTTTACCTCAGTTTTCTGACATACTTCAATGCGAAACGTGATCTCAACAGGAAAAAATAAGAATTTGATTTTATCCCTTGGAAAGTAGTGGGAGTTTCATACCATTTTAGAGGCAAAGCATTTGACAAAACAATACAAAGATAAGCATTCATATCTTTAATAATGTTCCTGGTCTTAGGGTCTTTTTCCATATGTTTGTTAGGCCTATATATA
>NW_015623486.1:557660-562420 GCF_001515625.1 Sinocyclocheilus rhinocerous | reverse complement strand
ATATATATATATAATTATTTTCTTAAATTCTTTTACAATTTAATACTAATTTATCATAAAAAATGTCTAATAAAATTAATTTCTAAAACTTTAAGTTTAATCAATCTTTTAAAATGTGATTAAATGAAAAATAATTAATTGACCACAATTTTTTACTTTTTCAACTAAAGGGCTTTTTGTCAAATAAGGTGCTAGTAATGAAATTAAATGAAAATATAACAATTAATTTACAACAAAAAATATTAAATGTTTTAGGAAAATAAAGTGCTGCTAATGAAATTAAAATAAAAAATACAACAATTCATTTATTTCATTTTCTTTTTTTTTGCACAACAGAACTTGCAACCTGAATAAATTAGAACATGGATGAAAAAATATCTGTACAATATATTATATTTCTTAATTATTATTAGAATTAGAATTATTGTTGTCATTATTATTACCACTTTGAGAAGTAGGTTTTACTATACAATAGCAATATAAAGCAAACTTTATTGTGATTTGTTGCAAAATCTTCAGTCAAAACTGCACCAATCATTCACTCTAGGCTAAATATGCACAAAAAAAGTAAAATTACTCAATTTTTCAATTATTTATTTTTTCCTGGTGAATAGTGATATACCCAGTCCTAGAACCAAGTGCCACAAACCTGCCTAGCAATAGGGATTGTGGGTAAGGTTATACCAGAAAAGCATGAATAGACCATCTGAGAAGCTCTGTCATATTTCAGTGCCCTATAATTTGCAAAGAACGAACCCTAATCGTACATACTACTCTAGATGGCTAGAATGCAGCTGTAGTGTATGTTCTGAAATGCACCTGTTGAGGTGAAGTCGCTGCTGCGGTCCAGTTGTGTTCTGTTTACAGACCGTGCTGAACCTCTCCTGCCACTGATGGGCCGCTCTGTCCTCTCAAACCGCTCATCCCACAGGTCCAAACCCTGGTCCAACCGATCGCTCAAGTGCTGCTCCAAGTGCGGTTCTTGCTCGGTCCGCAAGCTGTAATTCAGTCCCAGATCGGGGTCCAAATCCAACAAATCAGAACTGAATTCGCCGGACGCTGTTCTCTGCAGGTCTTTGTTGCTGGAGGCCTCTTTACAGGAGCGCACAGGGTTGCACGAGATGTCAGGCAGCACTGAGTGTTTGGATTTGGGTTCGGCTGTATTCTGCGACTGGAGCCACTGAGGACGCTCTCGATCCCGAGACGCTTCGGCCTCATCCGCTGCGGTTCGATTCAGCGCCTGGAGCCAATGTGGAATCCGACTGGAGGATGGCTGCGTGGTCACCGTCTTCATCGCCTCCGTCCGGCCGGCGGGTAACATGAGGTCCAGAGGAGAAGAGTCATCTCTTTCTAGAGAGTCTCTCTGCATTTCTGCCACACAGCTGCCAGGGTTAACTGGGTCAGATTTGTCCTGGCTTGTTTCTACTACTGAAACACCAGCATTCGACTCCTGAGGCTCTGGCTCATGTGGGCTGCAGTCTTGCAGACTGTGTCCTGAAGAGACAGGGCTTGGAGAGGTGCACTCTGGGAGATGTGGTTCCTGGAGCTCAATGGAGTTGCTGTAGTCAAAGACCTGGTTACCACAGCCCTTCTCCAAGTGACCCTCGAACACCAGAGTGCTGTTCACATACAAGCGAACGTGTCGCGCACCAACATCCAGATCCTGTCAGAAAAACACATATTCAAATAGATCATTAAATGTGAGTGTTACCAATGTGCAAACACATCTGGGTATTTATATAACATGACATGAATTTCCATAAAACAAACACTATTAACTGTTCCTAATGGGATGAATGAGAGGAAAAACATAAAAAATAACATATATATATATATATATATATATATATAAAATAACATCATAAAAACACACAGAATATACATATATATATACACACACACACACACACACAAACACATATAGGATATATTATAATGACTATGAAAGGGTGTTATATTAGGCTAAGTTTTTATATTCATATACCCATAATTATCTAAAAAAATGTGTGGGAGCTCAGCTAATATGTTTCTATAGTACTTGAGTGTCTACTATTTATGACATGACATGAAGCGAATGGGAAATTAAAACCAACATTTTTGAGTACTGTGAGGGTTGAAAGGCACTCTATGGTGATATTGACCCAAGCGTCAAAGTCTAATACTTAGAATGAGTTATTTGAACAAACCCTAACTCCAAGTCTAAGTCATAGTAATAGTGATGCTTGACTCAGCGAACACTACATACTGTAGACTAGAAATGAAATAAAAATAACATACAGGAGGGACATCCATACAGCACTCACACATTCTCTCACACAGAGACACGAGTCACTCCCTACCGTCCGTATCTGTATGTCAGTTAGTGTGTAAAGAGACGTTCATGCCGGAGACGAGTGCAGTGATCAGACTGACAGAGCGCTGGTGTGGGGGAGCTAAACTCAGCTAATCCCTGCAGCTAATCTCCAACTGTTCCACATACACACACACACACACTCAAAGTCATACACACACATTTTTCTGTTTTTGCATGAATTGATATCTTATAATAGGGCAAGAGAGCACAATAACTCTTCATTACATTTACATTGGCGTTTGCTCACAATTTTTGACGCACAACTTCACCTACTCCAACTTCACCCCACAGACGAACATTAAAGAACTCTTGATTCAGACCAAACAATCATCCAGAACACCCTAGCAACTGCATACAAGTCTATCTTGTTTCCTCCCAAGCTTTCTCTCTTAAAGTCCTTCATTTGGCCAGGTAAGATTTACTTTTGACTGCTAGAAAGATTTATTTGAACTGGTTCCCTTTACTCATTACACAGCAGGAAAACCTGTTTTCTCCCTATTCAATATACTACACAATAATAATAATAATAATTATTATTATTATTATTTTACTATTACATTTTTTAAAAATTAACTAATCAATAAAGAAACTGATTACTATTGAAATAATACAATTGTACTGTAAAATAACAAATGGGTACTTAATAATAATAATAATATTATTATTATTATTACAAAGACAGCAATAATACCAATAATAGTATTATTACAATTTTTTATCACTATTTAAATTTTACAAATTAAATAAAGAAACTGATTACTATTAAAATAACACTATTGTACTGTAAAATAACATAAGGGTACTACTATAATAGCAATAATAATTATTATTTATTTAAGAATTCATTCAATTCATTTATTTTGGTGGAAAATTGCAGGCACACCTTGAAGCTTTTCTTTTGTTGACAGCAGATGATTTGATTCACAAATTTAAGTTGCTTGGCATGTGTTGCATTGGTTGAGAAGAAGGTTGCCGCTCTGAGACACTGAAAACACCGGATCATGAGCTGCTTCACGCTCTCTTCACATGAGTCAGGTCGGAAAAATCCATAGAAATATGTAAAATAGAAAGCATATTTGCTGGCTCGCTGATGTGTTGATCGTGTGTTTTTGTAAGTGCTTAATCTGCAGTATGTCAGCAAACATTCTTGCTGATGAACACTGAATTGATCATTTGGATTGATGGATGTCCTGCGCTTGCTTTCTGTAAACACTGTTTTATCGATCAGCTTGTACTTTCGGCTGTACTTACATTAAGGCTGTGGTTATAATTCCACATTTTGATCCGAGAGATGTTGAAGTTCGGAGTTCGTTCCACATTCCTGATGATAAAATACAGCTGGACGGGCGGGTGGAATGGACAAGCCCACATATGACGCTCTTTTGTGGTCTAAAAGCACACAGATATTGAACACATGCTAATTATTTGCATCAATTATTATCTTTGTTCTACAGTAGTATGTTTTCCCCACTTACTTTAGTTTTTCCGTTGACGAGGGCAGCCAGATTCCCGGGCTGGTCCGTGTTGCGAATGTCCAGGTCATGTGGAGACACGTAGAGTTTGCGATTTTGTGGACAGAAGAACTGAACTTCTGTGAGCCCCACCTGACCCGGGTGACCCCAGTTTGACAGGATCTCCATGGTAACGTAAAGAGTGGGCGTCACCTGCAGAGATGCTTCCCTCTGCCGTCATGCAATCAGAGAAGATTTAGTCACATAAAGACATACTAGCGGTTGGTAAACTAAGTAAGCCATGATGGATCAAGCTGGTTAGAGCTGGTTGAATGATTACTATGGTCCATAAACCTGGCTGAACACCTTAAAATGTTGTCTTTTCTCATTCATAGGTCACCTGTCTACTGTACAGTACATGTTAACACAGATATACTCACAGTCAGAGTGAAGCTGCTGCTGTCGGTGACATCAGACTGATCGTCAGCATCGATCCTCTCTAGAGCCTTTAACAAACACTTCTGCTGCCTGAGAGAGAGACGGAGAAAAAGTGTTATAGTGTTAAACAGTGTTAAAACTTTTTCAAAATAGAACCATTTAGTTGCATGCTGCAGTTTATCATTTCATTATCATATAATAATTGTGTGCTGTAGTTTTTGGGTTTTATTTACTGTAAATTTACACTACATTGCGTTCAAAAGTTTGGGGTAGGTACGTTTTTTTTAAGGAATTAATATTTCTATTTATAAAGGATGCAGAGGCAAAAGTGACAGCAGAGGCATTTAATGTTACAAGAGATTTCTATTAAAAATAAACACAGTTGTTTTTCAAAAATTCTATTCATCAAAGAATCCTGAAAAATAAAATATACAGTGTTTTCCACAAACAAATACTCAGCAGCATGACTGTTTTCAACATTAATAATAATCAGAAATGTTTCTTGAGCAGCAAATCGG
>NW_015623486.1:555793-557369 GCF_001515625.1 Sinocyclocheilus rhinocerous | reverse complement strand
AAAAGTTTGGGGTAGGTACGTTTTTTTTAAGGAAATAATATTTCTATTTATAAAGGATGCAGAGGCAAAAGTGACAGCAGAGGCATTTAATGTTACAAGAGATTTCTATTACAAATAAATACAGTTGTTTTTCAAAAATTCTATTCATCAAAGAATCCTGAAAAATAAAATATATAGTGTTTTCCACAAACAAATACTCAGCAGCACGACTGTTTTCAGCATTAATAATAATCAGAAATGTTTCTTCAGCAGCAAATCAGCATATTAAGGATCATGTGACATGGAAGATGCTGAAAATTCAGCTTTGATCACAAGAATAAATTACATTTTACAACATATTCAAATAAAAAACTTATTTTAAACTGTAATAATATTTCACAATATTACTGTTTTTACTATATTTTTGATCAAATAAATGCAGCCTGGGAAAGCAGGAAAAAAAATCATACTGACCCAAACTTTTATTTATCTACTTCAAAAGTAGCTTCCACAACACTATATACATGCTTTAGGACTGTATACCTTGGTTCCATGAGAGCGATTCTCCGCATAGCTCTGATAACCCGAATCTGCTCGTCATCATCATCATCTTCCTCCTCCTCCTCCTCAAAAAGAAGCAGGCAGACATTTAATCATCCTAATTAGGCTACATTATCTATTATTTATGTAGGAGTATGACAAAGCATTTTATATGTGCTGTAACTGATGTGTTGATGTAAATGAAGCTCTACCGGCGTGTGTTGGGCCGTACTCCTCTCCTGCCGGTGCGTTTGCAGCGGTGAGTTTTCTCTCTGCAGGGCCTGAAATACGCCGGCAGCCGTTTCCTCTGAATCTCGCTCCTCCTGCACCTTACGAGCCGCAGACAGGGGGCGCTCTATACGACTGCACGGCCCTACAAGATGACAAATCATATGTTAGTCTCTTGAGAACTGGTGCTGTACGTGTTGCTGTCTTGCGGCCTACTAAGGCAGCATCCTAACTTAAATGGGAGCGTGCTGCAATGCGGACCAGACTTTATGTACATATTTCTCTATAAACTGTTAATGATTGCATAACTGTTAATGAAGCATAAACTGATGAGTAAAGGTCATTGCACACTAGGGCTGTCAAAAAAAAATTTGAATTTCGAATATTCATCGAATTTAAAATAAAAATCCACATTCGAATGCAAAAATGTTGCATTCAAATTTTAGGTGTGCATTAAGGAGGCAGCCTTATCAGTGGCGCACGAGATGCGATGACGATGTAAGTGTGGTTGCATTATAATGTTTTTGTTAGCAAAGCGAAACTACTTTGTTTGGTCTTCCAAAAGAGGACACGACTACAAATCAGTGGTTAAGTTGTATTTACAACACTGTTCCAGAACAGTTTAACCCAAATATCCAGATGTGTGCAACACATTTTATGGAGGATCTTCCTGATCCTGGAAGAGTAGACTACAATGCAACTACGATGCAACGCAACACGTAAAAAGACAGTATAAGTCATTATAATCTGTAATTATGTCCCCGCTGGATGCAACAAATGCCTCGTTTATAATGGGTTTTAATGTTTTTGTCTCGTTGCTCTGGCCGGG
>NW_015623486.1:540542-555676 GCF_001515625.1 Sinocyclocheilus rhinocerous | reverse complement strand
GCATAAACACATTTCATTACACCAAATACACAAAATAATGTTCTTTTTAGCAGCATCATATGACCCCTTTAAATTTGAATATAATTCGAATTTTGATAATATTTAATTACAAAATTCAAATTTTGTTTTTCAGCCATTTTGACAGCCCTATTGCACACTGAGTCGCACGTTGAAAAATAAATACGACCTCACGTTGTGTCAATCACGTTTACACACTGCCTCCGAAACTTTCGTCCGTCATAAAAATTATTCGGATCGGGTTCGATTTTCTGCGTTTTTCGCATCCGTAGCAAGCATTTTGAGAGGTGTTTTATCAATTCAGAGCCACCGTACAAGCGAACGCCAAAATCCAGAATGGCGATTTTCAAGTTCATCCACTTCGTCTCACAGCACAAAGCACTGTAAAGATCCTTGCACACCAAGTTCACAGAAATTCTTTCTAATATGTGGCTCTAGTATCGCTAGCAAAGCATCAAACTGAGCCACTGACATCCTAAAGTAAACTTTGAATCGCCCGTGATAATCCCACTGCTCTTAAATAAGGAGGAGGAATCTCAGGATTGGATGGACCCAATACCCAATAAGAAGCGAGAGGACAACAAAATCCCCCTCACTGCTTGAAGACTCCATTTAGTACTGTTTTGCGAATGGATTCATTAATACGCATCGGACTCAGTGTGCAAGGTTCCAGTCCGTGATGAATTTTTAGGATAACGAATATGAAAAAACGCATACGAAAATATCGGACTCAGTGTGCAATGACCTTAAGTGTGAGTAGCACATACGTGACTTCTCCTGTCTGCTAGCAGATGTTCTCTCTGTCGGTCTCTTTACGGTGACTGGTTTGGTAGGGATGTACGACTCCACATTGTCCTTTCTTTTAGCTGAGAGAGAGTGTTCGATCTTTCGCCCACCTGCACACACACACACACACACACAAAAAAAAAAAGCTGATTTCACTGATCTAACATCATCATGTTGAGAAATCAAGAACAGAACTAGAGCCGTGCAATTTGGGGGAAAAATGTAATTATATATTATTGTTATTTTTTAAATTCTAAGTATTATTAGTGAATAAATGAAAAATGATTATTAAAAAAATATTAAACAAAACAAGAAATATTACTGTTCAAAAAAACAAGTATTTATGGAAAAAAAACCTACTTTGAGACTGCGGTCAGAAATCATTACCTTGCGTGGAGGGGCTGAATTCCAGCATGATGAGGTCACCATGGCTGAGCTGCTTGCTGATTGGCTGGCTTGTGGGTTGGACAGGAAGTGTGAGGTCAGGGAGACTGTCGCTGCTTTCCTCTCTCTCGATCTGCTCCTCGATCCATTCCTCCTCCGACTCCTCTCCGGCTGAGTCTCGACTGCTGCGTCTGACGCTCACCTCCAGGCTGCGTCGCAGTGCCTTAAACACACAAGCGCTGGTCAAGTATCGAGTAGGAAGATGAGGCACAATTTTTTCCACATGATTTTTGGGTGAACAATCCTTTTAAGAGCAATGCAGTGTTTGTGTATATCCTGAAGTGTGCTCATATCAGTGACACTTCCTCCTCACCTTGACCTGGTCAGCATTCAGAAGAACCCTGTCGACAGGCTCCGGCTCGCTGCGTGACGTCAGGGCGACAGAACGTGACGCTTTACTGCTGTCATAAGCAGACTGACAGACAAACACAAGGTTTTACAGTCGTTATAATTGATCTGGGATCAGAATGGCATACTAAGTACTATTTCTCAAAGAAAGTAGTATGTAGCATGTGCAACGTACACAATTTTCTGTATGGATGGAATACCCAGATGACACACTACATTTGCCCAAGTGGAATACTGCATCCCACAATGCAATGTGCTAGTGACTCATTATTTGTTCAGACTGTCATAAAGACGTTTTCACACCTCATTCCATTGAAAATGTCATTACAGAATTAGCATAATTATGAAATATTGCAAATTCAGAAATAGTTTTTTATGGCAATGCTCATGAAACAGAAATGGATGTTTTGGAATTTGGAGTTTCCTGTGTTATTAAAATAACTTTATAAATCAAGCTATTATCGCTAATTTTCTTTGTACAGAATTCTTAACATTTGAAGAATTATTATATGTGTGAAAAAACATAATAAATAGTAATATCTTTTAAATAATAATAAAAAACATGAAATAATATAGATAAAATATACATTTAAAATTAGAAATTGTAAACAAATTTAAAAATAAAATGAATAAAAATGTCTCATATTTTCTGACCAGTGAAGATGTCAACAGGTTAAATAAAAGTCCGAATTACTAGCCCAATTAGACAAAAATAAATAAATAAAAAGAAGACGAAGAAAAATCCTTTTTGTGAAGCCTTGTAGTGTTACCTAACTACAAAATATACTGTCTATCCCTTATATATTTAAATATAAATGTTGATGTTTTTTTAATTCAGAAATCATTTATTATATGGCAACGCTCATAATGCAAAAATTGATTCATGCATTTTTAAAAATACCTAACTACATTAACTCGCCTTAAAATACTAAAAAGTAAGAATCACAGTTGTCAGGTGGAGCTGGAAGTTGGAGCTTATAAACTGTAATTAAAAAATCTAGACTGGCCAGAGTTGAGAACTAGTAATTACGGTAATTCTGACGTGGCATAAATGCTACATTATTCCTGAGATGAAAACTGGACAATCATAGAGACATATTCTCACCTCCATATCTGCACTCTCGTACAGCTCAAAGTCATCGGAATATCTGTGCTCTGGTGAAATCTTCGCTTTTTTTCCTTTCTCAGTGCAGATGTACACAGATTCCTACAGCAATGTGCATAAAGTTAAAATGCAGTGCCATACTGAAGAAACAGAAAGGGAAAAAATTCAGTTCATACAGCACACATCTAGTGTGGAATGAGTGTTTGGGGTTTCTTCAAATCACTATAAGTGATAGTAACAGAGGCTTATGAAGCCATTAGGAGTAACTGGACAGTGCGTGTGTGTACCTGCACCCATCGTCGTCTCTGTGCTTTCTCAGGCGCCGTGTGGCTCCTCTGTTTCTGTCGATCGACCGCACACTTCTCTCCACTCTCTCTGGATGAATCTATGTGAACACGGCCGCTTTATTTCATTCAGACGTCACAGGAAGCCTGCACTCATCCGCTCATCAGTGTAGGGTGAGTGTTTACCTGCAGTGCGTGTGTTTCTCTGTGCCGGCGGACGGGCCGCTACTGAAGGCTGGACGGTTTTCCTGCTGGATCGGCTGTTCTGAGGCGCATTAGCGTTGCTGACATGAGCACCGTTGATGTACAGATTGAAGCCCTGCTCCAAAAGCTCCAACTCCGCCTGGCGAGGGTCCTTCCTCTGCAGTCTTCTCAAGGCCCTGAGAGAGAACATAAAACACACACACACTAGCTGATTGTCTCACATTGACTGAGGCAGAGAAAGGCAGGTAATTAACAGGAAATAGAGGTATTTAAACACTAGCTATTAAAGATTCTTAACTTCATTATTCAGGTATTTCACAGTACATTTAACCCTATGCAACATATATTTCCCAGCAACATATCTTACATTTTTGATCACATGCATGTGGTTTTATGTCTCGCAAACGTAAAAATCTGGTTTTCTGTAACATTTGATTGTGAATTCTGTGGGGTCTGTAAGATCTTTTAAATGTTTTTGAGAGACATCCCATATGCTGACCAAGGCTACATTTATTTGATCAAAAATATAGTAAAATTGTTAAAAATTAATACAGTTTAATATAACTTTTTCTATGGGAATATATTTTAAAATAGAATTTATTGCTGTGATCAAAGTTGAATTTTCAGCATCATTACTCCAGTCTTCAGTGTCACATGATCCTTCAGAAATCATTCCAATATGCTGATTTGCTGCTCAAGAAACATTTCTGATCATTATCAATGACAACAGTCGTGCTGCTTCATATTTTTGTGGAAATCGTGATGCATTTGATTTTCAGGATTCTTTGAGGGAACAGAAAGTTTAAGGGCAGCATTTATTTGTAATCATTATAAATGTCTTTACTGATCATTTTGATCAATTTAATGCATTTTTCTGTATTCATTTCTTTAAAAATGCTATTCATTTAATATCTAATTTACAGCTATTATTGCAAATTTGCTTGATAAAGAATCGCTAGTATAATAATAATTAAATAGTTTAAAAATAAACATTAAATGATCAATGTAAAATAGTACATTTAAATGTAAAATCAGATAAAAAATAAAAATTTAAATGTATATTTTTTGTGAATAACTGAATATCTAGCCTAACCAGACAAGCAGCAAAAAGCCTCGTCACTAAACCCGCCCTATGTTATTAGTAGGTTTAATTTTAGAGAATAATATTAGTAATTAATCATTTAATTTAATTACTAATAATTTTAGATTTCAATTAAATATAAATCATTTGACTTTTTTTTGCATGCCGTGATCTCCAATGAGACAGTAAACAAGTTTGAATGCTACCCAACAGAGAATTCAGCTTTCTGAACCATCATGTGCGTTCTGGAGAAAGACGAGATTTCGTTTCACTGGCAGCTGGTTATTTACGAGCATCTGAGTTCAAAGACAACACGTCACTTAATGCTACAAATTTCCACGGCCAGTTAGAATTTCACTCTAGCGGGTTTCCAGCCAATCAGAGCAGCTCATTAGCGGGTCCAGTCTTGTAGAACGTCACATGTACGAGCAAGCGTTTGCATGCGATTCCTGCCGTGCTTGTAATAGTAGCCATATCGTTCAACCTGGGCTCACACAGTTAACCTATTTTTGCGTTATCTGACCTGTGTTTGTACGTTTGTGTTCGGGTGTGTCATCAAACCTGTTTTTGTGCTGCAGGTTGATTAAATATTCATCCAGCTTCTCCTCGGCCGAGGAGTGTTTCCCTCCCCTGCTCCTCCTGAGCTCCTGCAGACAATAAAAAAACTCTCAGTCAATCTGAACAATATGAGACACTAGATGATATATAAAGCTACACAGAGAGACAGAGGTGATAAATGGGATGGAATGGGAATTACAAGAAATTTCCTATTTATTTGACTATTATGGTTCCTGAACAATTATTTTAGCAATTTTGAGAAAGCAAAAAAAAAAAAGAAAAAATAATGACAGGTTTACTCTCAGTCATTAGTTGGACAAACAGTTGACTCTGCATACTAACCTGTGACCGGAGCAAGTATTTTAACGGGGGAAAAAATCTTTAAAGCAACCCTTCACCCACAAAAGTCCGTAATCCATAATAACGCCTCCTCCAGTGAGAATGCCCATCCACTGTTGTATCTCACGTCAAAATCCAGCCACATATTTGTTTAGAACTGTTTTGGCTTGTAAACGGTGCTTGAACTGTGCAGATTTCTCTCCTGATTCAGACCAGATGACTTTTTCAGTGGAGAAAGCAACATTATGGATATTATAGCGACATCAAAAAATTGGATTGTTTCTTACAAACATGCAGCTTTTGGCTTCTCAAGATGTTAACTGATGGACTGGAGGGGTGTGGATTATTGTGATGTTTTTATCAGCTGTTTAGACTCTCATTCTGACGGCACCCATTCACTGCAGAGCATCCATTGCTGAGCAAGTGATGGAATGCTACATTTCACCAAATCTTACAAAATTCACCAAATTCATCTATATCTTGAATGGCCTGAGGGTGAGGACATTTTCAGCCGATTTTTTATTTATGGGTGAACAAATAAGTCCACGACTGATTTGTGAGTCTTTTAGAACAATTCATTGAAAATAAGAAGTTCATAAGAGTCATTTGGATTATATGCTTGTTCTTGCATGCAACTAGCAAAGATGTCACAATAGAAAGATGCAAGAGACACAGACATGAAAGAAGAGAGACAGGATGACTCTTACAGAATTTTAATCACAGCATCTGGATACTAGAGAGGAGCATGAAACCAGAAGAGAAGAGAGAAAACACACAGGAAAGAGAAGATAAAGTGTAAGTAAGATTTACAGCTGATAAACTAGGTGTTTTGCTCTCGATTGGGAAGAAGATTTTTTTCAATACGCAGCTTGTGTGTTTCTGTCAGGTTTCCACTGCACATGACACATCCAATCACAATTCAGCGATGTAAAATCAGTGTAAATCACTGTACTGATGCTGTAACAGATCTACCTGACCAAACTTACTTGTGCTGAATCATGATAAGCTTTTAGCAGAAATAAATAACATTTTCTTTTGACCGGGAAAGCTACAAGACTTTTTTTTAAGCTATCCTTTTGAAAGGAAAGGTCATTTTATCATTTAGATTATTGTATGTTTTTATTATTTTATATACTTTTATTATTATTATCATCATAATATTTTGCTTTGTTCCTCCACTTTTGCGAGTCACATAAAAGTGTCTGCTAAATGCATAATATAAATGTACATTTATTTTATAACACACGTCAAAATTGTTATTTATTACTTTATTATTTTCATATTTTCTTTTTGTTTTAATTTAAAGTTTTAGTCATTTTGTTGTGCATTGTTGTCATTTTTATTATTATTTTTTTATTTAGGTTTTAGGTATTTTAGTACATCAAGTGAAAGTAAACGTGAAAGGTTGTCTTGGTGACTAATTAAAACAAAAATTAATTTAAGTTCTTTTTATATTTCATTTTATTTCAGTTAACATTAGTTTTTTTTAAGTAACAGAACTGTTTGTTGATGGTTTATTTTTAGTTAACAATAAAAACCCTGGTCTGAACATGTTGTTTCTGGTTTTATTTTCAGTATACAGTCTTCCTGTATGGATATAAAATGGAAACAATAACGTTTTATAATTATAATTTGGGCAAACAAAGGATAACAAACTTTACTAGATTTAAACGAGCTGCTGCACAGACATATGTACATAAAAAGGCAAAAACTGCCAAAAGAAAACAAACAGCATATATCTCAATTATACTAGAAAAAAGAGACACTAGTTAACGCTACATAACTTACTAATTAATACTATATGACTTTAAAGTAGTGCTGTCAAACGATTAATCGCGATTAATCGCATCCAAAATAAAAGTTCTTGTTTACATAATATATGTATGTGTGCTGTGTATATTTATTATGTATATATAAATACACACACATGCATGTATATATTTCAGGAAAAATATGTTATGTTTATATATTAAATATATTTATTTATAATATAAATTATATGAATAAAAAAGACATGTAAATATTTTCAAAATATATACTGTATGTGTGTGTATTTATATATACATAATAAATATACACAGAACACACACATATATTATGCAGACAAAAACTTTTTTGTATGCGATTAATCGCGAGACAGCACTACTTTAAAAACCTTTATTGATTGTATATATCTCTACATGCACACCTATAATGTTTAATAATGCTTTGCCAGTGTAAAGCTTTTGTTTGTACCAGGTTCCAAAGCTTATACTGAACTCATTATTACTAAAGCTAACCTAGCCTTAACCCAGCTATCAGCTGAACAAACTGATCAGACAGATAAAGCGATCAGATCAGATGTTATACAGATGTTCACATGATGATAATTAGCCTCTCTGCTAACAACACACACAAACCCTTTCCGATATTAAACTCTACGGCATAAATCATCATATTAACTCTAGTATTCGTTTCTACACACCCTGAAATATACGTGTTGAATAATAAAAGCTGTCCACTTACAGTCCATGACATTTCTCAGCTGAAATCGCCCTTCTGTTTGCAGCAGGAGCGTCTGTGTTGTTGCGTTCAGCGAGGGCTGGTAACCAGGAGAAACGCTGACCAATCACAGCACGTTCTCTAAACACATTCCCCGCCCATCTAACTGTAACTACGAGAAATTGACCAATCACAGCGCGCTATGGAACAACAGGCCGCCCACACAGCGACACGCTGCCCAATCATAACACGCCTTCTCATTAGAAGATCCGCCCACACAGGTGAGGTCAACGCAAAATGCTCGTTCATACACAACGATCAGTCATTTTCTACACATCATTATCGTTAGATGTGCCTCCCAAGATTATTAAAGATCTAGATCAGATTCTTTATAACTTTATTTGGAGAAAAAAAACACTTCACTGAAAACATGTAATGCTCTGAAAGAGAATTTATGTAATTTTCTTCCTTTCTTTTTTCTCTGGCAGCTAATGTTAATTTGATCATGTGAATATGTAATACCGCTTGTTCTTGAGGCATTGCATAAATAAAGCATTAAAAACAACTATCAGTCATTTTTGATAAATGAATCGATCAAATGAAAATAAAGGTGTTTTTTCCCCAATAGAATTTACATTGGATACAGCAACAAGTTTCATAAAACAATGCATTTGAATATGTTGAAATACTTCTATTCTATAATATTACATTTTATTTAATCTTGCACTGACCTAACACTTATATGGAAACACTTTTAAATATGCAAAGCGGTCAAAAATAAAATAAATAAATAAATATGCAAAAATATATGACTGTCATAAAATCTAAAATATGTTTATAATAAATTAATAAGTTAGTAAATGCCCCGTTTGTTTGTTTTTATTTTCTTAATTTTAATCGTTACCAGTACTAATATTTGGTCTGCTTATGCATATTTGTACTCATAAAATACAAATGGGTCATTCCTTTTGAACACTTAAATAAATAAATGGGATAAAATTGAAATAAAAAGCTAAAGTTAGCTCTTGTTCAGTGAAGGATTGAGAGTTAACTTTCATGATGGTGTCAACTAAAGTTAATAGTGTTTTTAACACAATCTTTAAAATGTTAATAGTACCATACCCGTTTCTGTTTGATAATACATTGATGATACTCACTGTGATTGTTGTTTTCCCTCCAAAACGATGTCACTTCCTGGAGGCTGGTGTCATAAAGGAAATCGCTTTTGAAGATTTACAGACTAACAGGGTGAAAATATCAGACACACACACACACACACACACACATATATATATATATATATAAACTGATTACCAAATAACATAATAAATTCCACTTTTTTTATAATCATTGTTGATTATAGAAAAGTAAAAATGAAGAAATATGAGAATATTTCCTAATAAATTGTCAGTTTTTCATTAAATGATATCCATTAAAATTAATTAAGTTATGTCAAATCCACACATATTCATCTAACTGATCTATTGCAATGATATATATTCCATCACTAAAAAAGGATATACATTATATAATATGTTACACAACATATATAATAGGGCCCTGAAAAACAGTACAAATAATAATGTCTGATTTTAACAAAAATGACTCCACAGATCCACATCACCTCTGGTCAGATGATGCATTGAACTTTAGAGATCAAAAATCCAACGCAAAGAAGTTGCTAAAATCCAAAAAGTCCAATGTCGAACACATTTTTATTAATTATAAACTCTATCATTTATATAAAACCAGACACAAAAGACTGAAATTAAATCACTTTGAATTAAAAAAAAATAATGTAAACTGTAAAATAAAAAGTAAAAGCTCACAGCAGACATCCAACTGCAAATGAATCTGTATTTCCCACTCACACACATCTGACCACTGAGAATATATGAGAATCGCAGAACCAATGAATGCATCAGAGGAGACGTGAATGAGAAGAACAAAATAAAGTCAGAAATGATTAGGGAAGCACATGAGAAATGAGGTTTGTCTGATGTTAAACAGAACCAGGAGAACCACTACACACCCCTCAACAAAAATAACCGTTAAAACACGTCCCCTGCAGCATTAATGCTGGCATGTGTGTGTGTGTGCGGGTTTCTTTCGTGCATAAATATGTGTGTGTGTGTGTGTTCGAACTCGGTAGGCAGCTGACAGAATTCCCTTTTCTTTGGCGTCAATCCCAAAATATTAGCGCAAGGAAACCGCTCTGGATGAAATGTGAACGTTAAAACAAATTAAATGAACAATAGCAATAACTTAAATAAAAGTGCTTAAAAAAAACGATTCGTTTGGAGCCCTTTCATTAAAACAAAAGTCCGAGAGCGCACCGGGATGCCCAATGCGGTAAGACCGGGAAATTTCATAGCAATAATTCGAATAAGAGTCACAAATCAGGATGGAGAGTGACGGGCTCAGAAACACCTCCGCACGTCATCGTCCAGAATTCACCACCATCCCAAACGCGGCCGCCCTCAAGATCCCGGCCACACGGACCCAGGCTCGCAGTCCGTCTCGGCGGCGACAGAGTCCGACTGTTCTCTCCGCTGTCTTTCCGTCTCCCACTCCACGAAGGAGTCGAACAGGCTGGGCCAGGCCTCGTCCTCGCTGTAGTTGCTGAGGTCCTGGCCGATGCTCTGTGTGAAGTTCAGAAACATGTTCCAGGTGTCCCGGGAGATGCCGCGCACGCCGCACGGATTCTCCGACAGGAAGTCCAGCCAGTGCTCAAGCAGCAGCGGCGTGTCCAGCGTGAAGACGAGCCGCCACAGCGCGATGGCGATGGAGCGCTGCAGCGAGCGCTGGCCCTGCTCGGCGTCCAGCCCGAACTGGAAGGTGAAGCGGTAGAGATCTTTGAAACTCTCTTCTCCACGGGACTCCTCTAGCAGCATGGAGAACCGAGAGCAGATCCCTGGGATACTGTCGGCCTGGATCGCCTTACAGCCGTCCACAAACTCCTTCCTGAGACACACAAGCGCAAAACATGACAGGCTGGGATTTTAAAGTTGACATTTGCTACCAATTTTACTTCTGTAATGTGGCGGATTTACAGTGGAAACCATATTCAATAGGGCAGGATTTGTTCAGAATTGAATTGATAATGAATCCTTATACAATACAACTATAATTGGAATTTAGCAAAAGAATGAAATATATATACACATGTATGTATATGTGTGTGTGTGTTGTATGAATTACTTTTACATTTTGTTTACATTTTTTAATTTGAATTAATCTTAGTAATTTTGTTGTTTTTTTGTTATTTTTAATGTTTTTTAATGTCTATATAGGTTATTAATATTTATTTACATTTTAGTTATTTTAGCACATCAACATTAACAGTGTTGGAGAAAGTTACTTTTAAAAGTAATGTATTACAATATTGTGTTGCTCCCTAAAAAGTAACTTATTGCATTACTTAGTTACTTTTTTATGGAAAGTAATGTGTTGCTTTACTTTCGCATTTCTTTTTCTCATCTGGCCTGGGCTTGCTTGTTTGTTTTTAATATAAAAAGTTATATTTTTGGCAAATGTAAAGCCCTTTCACACCAAAAGTGAAATGAATACGCCTCAGGCTGAAGGAAATGTAAAGTCACGTCTGTACAGTAGAGGGTACAGCTCAAAAACTTTGAGGAATACTGAACCTGCTTTTGTGGAGTGAGATGAGTAAATGCATGTTCATATTTAGTCTAGAACTACAGTAAGGATCATGTTCACACAGCGCACACAACACCTCCGCACTTACTCCTGATTTCCCTCAACACGGGGACAGGAGAACTGTCAGTCAATAAATGGGAAAACAAAGTAACTGGCATTACTTATTTGAAAAAGTAACTCTGATATTTTCTTTATTCATTACTTTACTAGTTACTTGAAAAAAAGTAATCTGATTACATAACTTGCATTACTTGTTATGCGTTACCCCCAACACTGAAGTTAGAACGAGCCGTTTTAGGTAGGCGTGGTCGACTCTTAACTTTTATAAAGAATATCTCTTTGGATTTGAGACTTTAGAAAAATTGAAATCGCATCATATGACCCCTTTAAAACTTGACTCTTCTGTGATTATTACGCCGGAATGAGAGTATAGTTCCTAGCCATATCGGCCTAGAAAATCGCAACTTTTCATTTTCCGTCGGTCTTAGTACATGATGTAACTACAGAAGAGTCAAGTTTTAAATAGGAAAAATATAGAAACTCTTATAATATAGATGCTAACGGTCTAATCAGATTCAATGATCTATGCTAAGCTACAGCTAAAAGTGCTACCACCAGACCTGGAGATCGGCTGAATGGATTCGAAAACTGTAAAACTCAACTGTTTAACTCTAGGGGAGTTGGAAAATTAGCCTATTTTCAAAAATAGTGGAGTGTTCCTTTAAGGCCACATAAATACTGGGGGGAAAACCCACTGCCAAACGGCAACACTTTGCATTGCACATTGCAACACTTTGAGGTGATGAAGCAATCTTTGCGAGTTTCTGTCTGTTTCTGGAGGAAATGCAGTGACTAATGATCTCTCACTCCAGTGCTATTCAACAAGAACACTGGAAAAACATACATTTTTTACTTTGCTTTCTTCAACTTAACTTTTACTTTTTCCCTCAGACCCTTATAATATCCACAATGATGTGCTGTAGAACTCTATGCAGAACGCAATATTAGTGTATTATGGTACAATAATTCAATTTTGACTGTTGAATGATGAAAGAACTGTTACAAATGATGATTCGTGTCACTTCCAGGACTTCTTCTGCAGATTAAATGGAAGATCAAGCTCTGTGCATTGCATTCTGGGATACGGTAATCAACTGCACAGTATAAATACTGAATGACACCTTCAATAGCGTAAAAACATAGCACACACAAACAAAAAATGTGCTTCACTTGTCATCTTGGATGGATTTTATTATGAAGCAGTGCATTCTCAACGTTTTTTTTTTATTTGAAGAAATTAATACTTTTATGAATGAAGGATGCATTAAAATGATCAAAAGTGTCAGTAAAAACATTTATAAATGTTACAAAAAAATTATTTCAAATAAAGCTGCACTGATATGAAACTGTTTTCAACATTGATAATAATCAGAAATGTTTCTTGAGCAGCAAATCATCATATCAGAATGATTTCTGAAGATCATGTGACACTGAAGACTGGAGTAATGATGCTGAAAATTCAGCTGCGCATCACAGGAATAAATTACATTTTACAATATATTCAAATAGAAAACAGTTATTTAAAATCGTAATAATATTTCACATTTTTACTGTATTTTCGATCAAATAAATGCAGCCTTGGTGAGCAGAAGACACTTCTTTCAAAAACATTAAACATCTCAATTTCAAACTCACCTTGTAAACTTGCACATGGTAGCAGCCTGGAACTTCCACGCCAGCACCAGCACTCTGAACTCAGCCGGATCGACGCACAGATCGTTGCAGAAGCTCTCCATCCCCTCCTCCAGGATGGCATCTTCATGCTCGTCCTTATAACACGAGAACAGCTCGTCGATCCGATCGAGCGACACTCCTTCCCCGTCCTGTGCGCTCTGCTCCCGCCGCACGTCTGCAGAGACGGCCGGAGCCGTGGTGCCCTCCACCGTCACCTCGGACACTTTGGTGCCATTGAATATGACATCGGTGGAGGACTTGGCCACTTCCTCCTTGTGCGTGCCGCCCGTACCGCCGCCGCCTTTTTTACCGTGCGATTTCCCAGCATCCTTTTCGCCACTTTTACTGCCCAGAGAGGATGTGGGGTTTTTACATTTAGTCACACACTGCCCCATGTCTCTCTCGCTCTCGTTCCCGTATTGGTGGTCCCGTCCGCGTCCTCTTTCGGAGGTCTTCCCTCAGGTCCAGACGGCCCCTGCTAGACGCCGCTGCTCTGGCTGACGGACAGCAGTCACCATGCCCTAAAGATTCAAAGATTCATTACAAAGAATCAAACAGAGAGTCACTTTAAAGCATCACTGAAATATGAAGTATAGGATCGATTATGCTTCAAGTTCATGTTAAGCCCGAGACACACTGCACGATTTTCGGCTGTCCCAGACGAAACAATCGTGGCTCCTAATCGGTGGTTCTGTGTCGTACAGTGAGAGGCTCAAAGACGGCTGTTGTCACGGTCTTGCGACCAAAGATAGACTACGATACAGCGTGATCATCGCACAGTGTGTTTGCTGCTACGATCCACGTTTACTGACCAGCCAATAAAAATGCGACACGAAATCAACGTGACATGGCGCTAAAACATAAAGCTCTTATGCCGTCCTCTTTCGCCGCTTCCTCTCCTTGCTTTTTTCAGCACACATAAAAACTACAACTGCTAAAGTGCGATTTATCATGCTCTTCTTGTTTACCACTAGCGCATGACGTTTTATTCTTCTATAGTAGCGTGCGTCGTATCGTACGAGTCAATAGGTGTCATCGTCGTACAGTCTAAACACACGTCGTAGCCAAGTTTATTAGATCCATGTCGCACAGTGTGATCTGCAATGATCATATAGGATTGCTAAAATCGTGCAGTGTGTCTCGGGCTTTAATTTAGCTCAGTGTAAATGTCAAAGAAGGAGGTTTTCACAACCCTTTTCATCCCACTTCCAAAGAACAATGACGATCAGATGAATCTATATTGCACGTATATTGTTCCTCTTTTTGAGGCCACAAACACAAAGTTCCCTAGATGAACCTGAGCTTCACTTCCTTCCACACAGCGTTGCCGTATCTCACTGCAGTTAACACTCCCTATTCTTGAACTGTTTTCTGAACTTGTGATTTTTTTTAATTCTGCATTTCTTTTTGGAAAAGCAGATCCATTGAATCATCTTGTATGAATCTTATCCAGCCAAACAAAGAAAACCAGTAATACAGTGTGTGGTAAATTGCAGCCTGCCAGTGAATGAGAGGCAGGGCGGGACGTTAACTAACCAGTGTGGTGAAGTCTATTCATTGTGGTCGCTGAACTATTATTCAGTGTATGATGGCATGCGTAATGATTCTCGCAGCCGTTGCTCCTCCCGCATTCTGATTGGCTACATGAAGAACTCATAAATGCTTCCACCACGACAGAAGCAAACGTACTGAAAAACTGTGTTACTAGGCCGGGGCGAGTTGCACAGACCTGGCTAAACGTCGCGGCATCCCACTCAGAATAACACATTAATAATGAGCCGTTTGTGTCTTCAGAGGAATGAGAACAATGCGTGTCCATAATTCATCATGTGGGTTTCTTTGTTTCTGGCCTTTGTTTATGTGTTCCATATTAAATAAAACAGATTTATTTTTCTCTCAAGCACAGAAGAGCCGTGAGACACAGTTTACTTATGAGCACCATTATGTTATGCCTTTGAAACATATATATAAAAAAAAATAATTTAATTGTAACAAACTACAGAATGTATTAAATATGAATTATTGCCGTAATCAGTAGTAGTAGTAGTATATTTTTATTTAATGCCATGTCAGCATCTTAGGCTATTTTCAT
>NW_015623486.1:539632-540281 GCF_001515625.1 Sinocyclocheilus rhinocerous | reverse complement strand
GGGATCGTGGAGTCCATTCATAAAAACATAATTTATTCTATAGCGCGGAATGCCACGGAATTCGTCAATTTTGGACGAATAAATCAAAAGTAGCCACTGCCACTTAATTCGAATCGCGATATGAACTAGTGTCTGTGAATTTTAAAATGCAAAAAGACGGTTTAAATATGAATCCTGCATGTTCCGCTTGCCTCTGTATGTATGAATGGCGGAAACGCGGTTTTGTTTACTACACAAATACTGAAGCATGCGTGACGCTCACGGTGATTTCCGGCCTCTGCATCTCACTATATGACGGCATGAACACAAATTCTTCATTTGAGAAAACTAGCATCATCATACTGTATACACACAGAAACTTAATGGCAACCTGTCGAAATAAAAGTGCGGTTTAACATGCAACAGAAATATATTACTCTTGTATTAAGCTACTATTGTACAGTATAATGCACATCTTTAAATATTCCATTTTCTATCAAATTTAAATAAAACAATTAAATGATAAAAAAATAAATATTACAACTAGATTAATCACTTAATTGTAGAAAAAAATAATACAATTATTAGCCTATTAAAAAATGTTTTAAAGGAATATTCACACAATTTTTCTTCCATGTATTAATTTCAACAGTAAACCTCAGTTTGTTTG
>NW_015623486.1:516075-539509 GCF_001515625.1 Sinocyclocheilus rhinocerous | reverse complement strand
CGTTGGGTACCGGCACCGAAATTCAGGTACCGATACCAGTACCGTACCGGTTCAAATGTGAACGGTACCCAACCCTAATTGAGAGACAGCAGTTTAAGAGAGTACTTACAAAATTATTAAGTATAATATTTAAATAATATTAATAATTATTGATTATAATTTTTACAGATACTATTTACAAAATTATAGAATACTTCAAAATCAATATTCATATAATACTATTTATTGAAATGAATTTTATTTTTTAATTTATTTTATACAGAATTTAAATAGAGAGCATTTTAATACAGGATATTTATGAAATGACTAAATTTTGCCTTCTACCTTTACCTTCACATTAATAATTATTAATCATTATATTTTTTATTTATACAGTATAAATGTAGACAAGAGAGACTATTAAAAAAATTATAAAGTAGAATATTCACTTAATATATTATTTATTTTATATAGAATGAAGCAATGTAAACAAGCAGAACATTTTATGAGAGAACACATACAATATTATAAAGTAGACTATTTACTTTATATTAATAATTCTTAATTATTATTTTATTTTTACATAAAATCTATATTACAAATAAAGGGCATTGTTATTCTTAAACCGCAGCGTTCTTGAGCTGCTGCTCCATAATAAAAATATATACTACGGACAGAAATGTTCATTAAAACATTATTTCATCTAAATGAAGTGTCACCCTTATGCTAGTAGATCTAGTGGTGACATGTAAGTTACCCTTAACAGCTGGTCTCTATGGATGCTGTGCAGTGACATACACCGCAACGCTGCATCGACCAATCAGCATCCAGCTGAGGAATGATGCGCTTTATAACGAGCGCTGAGGTGAGCAGCTGGGATCAGAGCGATCAGGACACACACGTGTGGTGTAGTAGTGTGGGACGCACTGACTCACCCAAATCCCTGAGCACTGAAGCGACGTGTCATCTGAGGAAACTCCATGGAGACGGCGGAACATCCGCTAGCCTGAGCCCAAGCAAACCAAAGAGCTGTTAGAAAATGAGACGGCAGAAACAACACACACCACAATCTGCAGCATCTACACAATACACTCCGACACACTTTCACACACCCGATCACAAGACTGGAACCCGTTTCCTCACGCTCTAACTAACTAACCAACCGACCCACAACACAATACCCACGAGGTAACCTAAATAAAACAGAGTAGATGGGAGCTGGGTTACATTAGAGGTGTTGGATTGCTGGTGTGACCGATGCCACGATTAAATGACATATAACCTGACTGGGGTCATCGTCACAGCAACGCACACCTGATGGGGATGTGGCCAACAGCTGGGGTCAAAGGTCAAGAGCGAGAACAAATTCACATTTGCAGGTTGATAATCAACACCCATTTACTTCCATTATGCGCTGCATTTACCAGTGTAACAGGATATAAGAAAACTTGATCGGACGGTGAAAACTAGCTATCACATACAAGAAATGTTAGTAATATAGTAATTTTATATTTATTGATGTACTACATGGTATGTAATAGTACTGTATGATTTGTATACTCATTCACCATAGTATTTACATGCCACTCCAAAGCACTTAAAATACATATCAATTAGGGCTGCACAATTCATCGAATTTCTAATCGCGATTACAATTACGGATAATTCAATGTGAATTGTGATAATCTTAATTAATAATCGCAATTACAATTTCAAGGGAATAATCGACTATTATGATTTGTCATAATCGTGCAGCCCTAATATCAATAACCTATCCAAAAGATACTAATACCACAGTCAGATACCTTAAAGCAGAGGTTTTCAGTTTTCTTTTGATGCAATGGGCCCCCAAATATCATTATTCTGCAATTTACAATATGAAAAAAATATATATTATAACTGTTTAAAATTTAAAAGTTTCTACCAATATTTTGTGTTTTTTCCCCTACTTATATTATTTATTATAACCATTTATTATACTACTGAAAAATTTTATTTACTCATTTATTAAATATTTTAATCTAATTTTTATTTATATATTTTAATCTTATATCTTTTAATTATTTATTCATTTATTTTTTATTTTAATCTAATGTTTATTGATTTCAATCTAACGTGATTATTTCAATCAACATTTTTATTGGTTTATAATTTATTCTTTTTAATTTAATTGTAATTTATTCAAATCTAATTTTTTATTTCAATCTTATTTTTGTTATTTATTTAGTTAAAAATTACACTACTTCAATTACATTTATAAATGTAAAAAATATATAATTTTTACACAGGTTTTCTCCTAAAGGGGTCATATGATGCTTTTTTAAAGATCATTATTTTGTGTATTTGGTGTAACAGAATATGTTGACATGCTTTAATGTTCAAAAAACGGGGGCGTGTTAGAACGAGCCGTTTTAGGGGGGCGTGGCAGAGTCTTAACTTTGATAAAGAATATCTCTTTGGTTTTGAGACTTTAGTCTTTGCAACTTCAGGGATCTTATCTATGCACAATCAGCTTGTAACACTCCAAAGAGAAAGGAAAACTTGAAATCACATCATATGACCCTTTTAACTTTTCCACAGATCCACCAGCACTACTTTGCGGCCCCCAGAGCCCAGTTTGAAAACCTCTGACCTAAGGTACTTCAAAGAATACCATGGTTAAACCACTGTAAAACACGGTAATACCATGGTACTTCTTTGTTAGTGAGAATAACTCATGTTTAAAATCAACTCCTGACAGTTCTATTATATGAAATGTCATTTATAAATAAATTATTTGAATATAATCTACATTATTATATAGTCAGTTATGTACTAACAGTTAACTTGATATGGACTATTATTTATGAAATAGATGCTTACACACAGATGCTGTCTATCTAGTCAGCATTTTAGGGCATCACAGGCAAATGCAGCCTTTTGAGCATCTAAATTACACATACCCCATTATTAGGCCATTTATTTTATATATATATATATATATGCAGCATTTTTAGGCATCATAGGCGATATTTGATTCCGATAATGCGGTCTATGTAAGCAACTCACTAGATCTGAGCCACAGCCAAGAGTCTCTATCAGTATAAATGAGAAACTTTTCCTTTAAATTACGATTAACTGTCCGTCTATATAGCAAAAACACCAAATATCCTAAATAAATGAGCTCTAGAATCATACTGATAGTTCTGATATATTAATATGTGACTATCTGAGTACTGAAACAATGAATGTGACAGTTAAAAGTCTTTTAAAGAGCTGATCTCATGTTAGCAGCTTAGCTAGTTAGCTTCAGATGAGGCTGGTTCATTTATACACACTAAACTTCCTTTAAACTCTAAAATGTGTAGATTGTGGTCAGAAAGGCAGCAGAGATGTGAAGTGAAGGCGTTTGGTGTTGATTTACCTGTGGAAAGATGATGAAATGCATCGGAATCAGCGCATCCCTGCGGTCATGCTAAAGCTAAAGCTAATCCCAGCCGAACTGGGTCGGTTCTGAATCTGTGTATAAACAGGAGAAGAGCTTCTCTTTGTGTGCTTCAGATGCTCTTTGGGTCAATAGATGATCATAGTTGACAGTTCCCCCGCATCCCTTCCTACAGACCCGACCCGAACCGAACCTGCGCTGATCCAAGCCGGCTCCGGTAAAACCTCCGCCTTTAGCAGCTCCCACACTCCTCTGGATCGCTGCTGGGGGTCTGAGAGGATCGTGATGGACTCGATACGGCCGCACGGAACCACAGAGACGCGGATCGGCCGCTGATTGATCGCAGTTTCTCTTTTTGTTTGGGTTCGAGAAGGTCTGCGCAAAAGCCGCGCAGAAATAGCTCCCCCAAACATCCCGCGGATCTCTGACTGCGCAACGTGAGAGCGTTAAGGACTAGTTCGAAACAAAACTCTCCGCAGTTCGAGTCGTCATCGCTCGTGAGCACGTGGACGCTGGAGTGCGGAAGTGCTCACATAAGCTGTATTGATCTAATCACGCACGCACAGGTAATATGTATTTCATCAGGAAGTAGGGCTGACGAGCAGCTAGATTCCTACTGAATAAAGCGAAAAGACTGTAATAACTATAATGTATGTCAGATATATTGCAAAGCTTATTGACATGTATCTAGTTTACCTAACAGTAACACAGAGGTCAGGCAAGATCTGTCACACACACGCAGTTCTGCAGATTTCTGTTTGTATCACATTTTTTGTATGTGTATGAATATTTTATACTGAATAATAATGATTATTTCAACATAATCATGCTGCATAATTGTTAATTCATTTTCTTTCTCTCTCTCTATTCATGTATATGAATTTATACTTTATTACTATAATATATATTAATTATATATATTCATATTTTTTTGTTAATCGTGCTGCATAATTTTTTTTAAATAATATATTCATTATTTTACATTGACAATTATCACACGCAATTGTTGAAGTAATCATGTAGTATATAATTCTGTATATACAAAACAGATATTTAATTAATTCAAGCTGCATAACTGTTGAAAAAAAAAATATATATATATAATTATTATTCAGTGTATATATATTTAGTTTTGCATTCTTTTCTAATTTCATTTAATGCATTTTCCATCTGAATAATTATGAGCATTACAAATTAAGAGAAAGGGTAAACATGAATGTAAGGAAAATCTAAAATTCTTTTTGGAATCCTAGAGAGCTGATCAAAGGTGAAACGATGCCTACTGTCATTATAGAATGTCAAATTCATAGATTTGCTGTATTGTGTTTGGTGTTCACAGGTGGTCCGGATGTCTCGTTCAGATGTGCTGTCTCTCTACAGGAGGGTCCTAGGCATCGCACGCAGCTGGACAGCGCAATCTGCTCTTCCACACGACACTGACACAGAGAGGAAATATATCGCTCAGGAGGCTCGAACCCTCTTCAGACAGAACCAGCAGGTGTGCACTGACCTCAGATCAGCGGATGAGCTGCTATAGGTCTCATATCTGTCACGTTCTCCCATAACTTCTCTCTGTTACAGATAACAGACCCAGAATCAATCAAGAGATGCATTGAAGAGTGTGAAGCTCGGATAGAGATAGGTGTGCATCCTACATCAAATAGTTACTGCAATTTAATTATAGTCCTTTTTCATTAATCATTTTTTAGATGTTTGGTGTTATCAAATAGCAGGTGAGCAGCTAAAAATGGTTGTTTTCTGTTTTTCATGTCAGGACTGCATTATAGGATCCCCTATCCTAGACCAGTAAGTAGTATCTCTACATATTATCATAAGCAGTAATAATAATATCACTATATTTGTAAATAGAATATGATCTCATGAAGAAATGTCCGTCACATTTCTCACAAATTGCTCAGAATTGAGATGTAAACTCAGAATTCTGAAAACAAAAAGACAGAATTCAGAGAAAAATCTGAATTGTCAGATAAAAAGTTGCAATTACCTTTTTACATTTTTATTCCACGGTGGAAACAAAGAAAACTGAATTGTGAGATGTAAACTTAGAATTAAAAATAAAAAGTCAAAATTGTAAGATATAAACTCAATTGTGAGAAAAAATTCTGAATAGTTAAATTCAGTTTGCAATTACCCTTTTTCTGCGCAAGAAACAAGCTTCCATAGATGTGTTTTTAACTTTAATTAAAGTAATAGTTCATTCAGAAAGTCTTAATGATCCTAAAAAGGCTTTGTTGTCTGTTCTTTTGAGTTTGGGGTGAAATCTTACTTGATACAGGACATGTTCTTTGCCGTTCCCGTGAGTTTCACACAGAAATATGTCGTATATATATTCCCTCTCAGACGTATCTTCCTCCGATGGGTCTGGCCACTCAGAAAGGCAGAAAGCTGCGAGCTCAGCAGAGACTGAGGAAACAAGCCAAACCGGTGTACCTGCAGTCTCACGATGAGACCTGACACACACAGACTGTGCTGATTTGAAAGTGCTCAGAAGCACCCTGGAACATTATAAATTCTTGTCTGTTCATGTTATTTCTAGCTAAAATGACAGCATTATGAAACAGATCATAGTGAAGTTATTCTCACTGCCAGTGCAAAGCATGATGAATGTAATATTAGGGATAGTTCACCCAAAAATTCTATCGTTTACTCGCCCTCATGTTTTTCCAAACCTGTACGAGTTTCTGTCTTGAATGGAAAAAAATAGTATGGAAGTCAGTAGTGGTATTTTCTTCAAAATATCATCTTCTGCAGATGAAAGGTTTGGAACAACATGAGGGCGAATAAATGTTGAAAGAAATTTCATTTTTGGGTGAACTATCCTGTTAATGTGAGCTGTTTTGTTTATTATATTTGTCATATACTGCATTGTATAAAGGGCTCAGTTAATGTTGCATTTAAAGTATCTAGCTGTATTTCAATTAAAGTTTATTATTTTGTATGTTGAATTTACACCCTCAAATTGTTTGTCTCTGCAGATTTAAGTGGCATCGAAGTTATGTTAACCTGCATCATTGTTTTATTATTCTATTCAATTGTATTAAACTTAACAACGATAGTGCTGTAGTCTTGTATTATCAGTTTTTGGCGTGTTAAAATGTAAACACATAAATGCAAACTCTGATATGCTCAGTTGTCTAGTTGGCAGAGGCAGGCGACGCCGCGGTTGATCCAGTGTTTCTGTGGCTTGTCCGAGGGCAGCTCGATGGACAGCACGTAGTTTGTGGAGTGACCAGTGGTGGAGAGAGTCCCACGCCTGGCGCTGGTCTTGTACACGGGGCAGACGTAAACGCTCTCGTGCAGGAAGCTGGCGCTCTCTCCGGGCTTCAGCCAGATTATGGGCAGCGTGTCGAAGAGGACTTTAGGAACAGACTCACCGATAACCATGTGCTCTCGATCCCAGCGCGCTCCCTCGAGGAAAAACCCACGGACGTACGCACCATCCTCCGGCTTCTGCTCCATGTGAGTTTCCTGTTTACAGACCTAAAAGAGATGCACATTATTATATACATAATGACTGTTTTTAAAAGAAATTGATATTTTTATTAAGCAAGGATGCGTTAAATTGATCTGAAGTGACAGTAAAGACAATGTTACAAAAGATTTCTATTTCACATAAAATGCTGTTCTTTTGAACATTCTATTCATCAAAGAATCCTGAAAAATTAAATGTATCACAGTTTCCACAAAAAATATGAAGCAGCACAACTGTTTTCAACAATGATAACAATCAGAAATGTTTCTTGAGCAGCAAATCAGCATATTAGAATGATTCCTGAAGGATCATGTGACACTGAAGACTGGAGTAATGATGCTGAAAATTCAGCTGTGCATCACAGAAATAAATTCTATTTTAAAGTATATTGTAATAGAAAACAGTTATTTATACATTTCACAATATTACTATTTTTACTGTATCTTTGGTCAAATAAATGCAGCCTTGGTGAGCATTAACATTTAAAATGAATCAGTTTCTGTATGCTCTCATTGGCACACAGACCTCAAACTCAAAGCCGATGTAGTCAATGGGGATGGTGTACTTGCGAGCGAAATTCTGAGACACACCAGTGAGGAATGACTGTGTGAAATAAAACGCAGATATCCAGAACACAGACGGAGGGCCATTATCAATCCAGTCCTAAAACACACACA
Source organism: Sinocyclocheilus rhinocerous (assembly GCF_001515625.1). Taxonomy (NCBI): domain Eukaryota; kingdom Metazoa; phylum Chordata; class Actinopteri; order Cypriniformes; family Cyprinidae; genus Sinocyclocheilus; species Sinocyclocheilus rhinocerous. The sequence goes on along the minus strand of NW_015623486.1, from coordinate 531,936 downwards.
CACACAAAAAGATGGCTTAAAAATTAGAAAATTCTTGGTTCATATTGCAAAACTGTCCTAGGTAGTGGACAACTTGGTTTTAATAATATCAGTGCACACAGTAATCAGTGCCGACCGAGTGTCCTATTTCAGCATAGTGCACACTATAAGACAGAAGTGTTTCGCCCTACACATATTTAAAAAGACAGTGTTCTTTCATGTTGATAATGACATTAATTGCAATCTAGGCAGGGTATAATTAACTGAAACTAAAACGGTTTAAAAAAAACATTTTTGTTACTAAAAATTAACTAAAATAAAATATTTCAAAACTCAAAAAATATTAAAAATTTAATTTTAGCTAGCTGGCAAGGCAACATTTCTCATATTCATTTAGTTTAACTAAATGTACTACAATACATAAAAATGATAATTAAAAATGAATAAAAACTATATAGACAAAAGCTAATAAAAATGGCAAAAACACAAAATTACTAAAATGTGAACTAAAATTAAAAATGGAAAATACAATAATAAAAACGAATTCAAAATATGAATAAAATTATAATAGCATCTCATTTGACTGTATTTACCCTGAAACTAGGTGCATCAGTTGGTAACAATTTAAGGTTTTGTTTTGTTTTTTTACAAACATTAAAGGACCATGAGCCTCTCTCTTGTCGTGTGCATTTGTCTTAGCTGTAACATCTAGTGTTCACCTGTAGGAACTGCAGTCTGGCGAGAAAGTCGGACACAAAGCTTCCGAGGGGTTTGAGGGAAGGGTAGGACTTTGCGGCCCACATGGCTGGCACTTTCCCAACGAGAAGACTGTTGAAGACATTCTCCAGCTCGGCTGACATCACAACCTGCCCCCGAAGTGCCTTCTGGGTGTTTATCAGGCTGCTACGGACCACCTTTGACAGCCTGTACATTTATGCATTTGGCAGATGCTTTTATCCAATCAACTTGTATTGTATTAAATGTATAAATGTTATCGGTTCATGCATTCCTGGGAATTTAACCCATGACCTTGGCATTGCAAGCTCTACTGTTTGAGCTACAAGAACATTATGATGTATTATATGCAAATTGATGTAGGTAACGAATAAATCTAGTACCTGTTGAAGCGAATAAGTTCCTGCCGTAAGACGGTGTTCATCGACTCCTCATACAGGAGTGGGTATTTATTGGTCACCATCTCAATGTCAAAATCAGGAGGGAGTTTGGCCAGCATTCCCCCGGCCAGCTCGTCCACTATTTCCTGTGGACACAGACAAAGCTGCTGTCAGAAAGACCAGGTACACAAAACTGCCAATCATTTCTCATTTATGATTGGCATCCTCCCACCTGTGGTGATTTGGCTCCGCCGCTAGTTTGTCTCGGCAGAGTCAGCAGCACTCCATCTAACAGCTGATTGGTCTCCTGGTTGTCTTTGGTGATGTTAGCGTTGCTGTGGAGGCCAAAAACCTCAGGTTCAGCAGTGATGGGAAGGTTGCGGATGTAGTCCACGTAACTCTACATACAAAAGAGATAATCGGAGAGCAAGATTTTCAGTGAATAACAATGAAATTTGGGTCTGTTTTGTGCATAAATTTAAAACAAAAACTGATAAACAATGATTCAATCTGTAAAATGCACAATTTATGTTGCCCTTACCAGTTAAAGCTTATTGTCAGTAAATTAAATACATAAATGCATAAACGCATTAAAAATATATACAATGAAATGAATGAAAAAAATGCATAAATAAATGCATACATAATTTGAATGAATGAAAGAAAATACATAAATAATTTAAAAAAACCACACAAATGCATGCATACATACATTAAACTTTTAGTAGCAAGAGACTACTTTTATGATACGTTTATGGCACTTTTTGGCCAGTCACTGTCTAAGAACCGCTTAAAAATCCCACTAAACATCTTCACAGAAGAAAGAGGTCACAAGTCATACAGATTCTGAACAACATGAGGGTGAGTACATGACAGAATTGTAATTTTTAGGTGAACTATCAATTTTAACATCAGTAGAATCCATGTAGTTCATCAATGTCAAATGTTTCTCTTTTAATTGATAAATATGAGTACACAGTGTTTGTGTGTACCTGGTATGGACCGTGTGATGGCACATAGTACAGATCTCCCTCACACACACAATACTGGTCCTGTTCAATGAGCTCCCAGCTGTAGAAGATGGAGAGGAGGGACATCAGCAGTCTCCGGTCCTTATCGTCTGTCACCCTCCCACCATAATTACACTCTCCTACAGATAACATGAGTACAGTAGGGTTGAAAAAATGACTTTTGTCTAAACAAAATGTTAAAAGAAAGATTTTTATACTATGTGGTTGCTATGCAGTTATTGAGGAGAGAGTGGCTTTTAGGACATTGCTATGTGGTTTCTAGAGCATTCTGGGTGGTTTCTTGGGCATAGTTAGGTGGTTGTTAGGGTGTCCTGAGTGACTGCCTGCTTAATCACCTGTCAGGTAAGTGAGGGCCTCTAGCGGAACCTCCTCATACTCATCCAGGAACATCTGGATCTGACGAATGCTGATTCTCAGGTCAGACTCATTAAACTCATATGGAATATTCCAACCTGCAGAGAGACAGAGACAAAGAAAGAAGAATGAACACAACTTTGATGTCACAATAAAAACCCCTGGAGAAGACAAAAGTCATCTCGGACAGGAAATTCCAGTATTGATTATGAGTCTTAATAGAATTTTTTTTTTTTAAATTCAGAAACTTGGCTCCCATATACATTGATGATTAATCTTCCTAATAATTCCCAGATCATCAGTATAAATAAATAAAAATTAGTTATATTAGAATAGATACGGTACATACGTTTGCTGAGAAAGATGCGAGTGGTGCTTACCTTGGCAAAACTCGGCACGGTGCAGTTACTAGGGTCTATTTTATAATGTTTTAAAAATTATCTATGATTTTAGCACATTTTAACACTTTGTTCATCGCTATTAGCAAGTAGTTATTCACTGCTAGCACTGTAGCATTTTGGAAGTACTGTTTGCTAGAATGAGTCAAAAGAACCAAGTCCCATGTCTATAAGATGTTCTGATACAGAGATATAGGTCTTGCTAAATGGTTGCTAATGTGCTCCGTTTGGTTGTTAGGGAGTGGCTTGTCAGCTGGCAATGGCGATATTCCAAAGGCTGCTGGCCAGTATGAATTATACAAACCAACCCCCCTGCCTCTTATGACATTCGGATTTGAAGATATGCCTCTGGGTTCTTTTTCTAACTTCGCTCGGTGTTTCACTATGAGAATCGTTTTGGGCGTGACCAACTGCGGAAGCTCCTATGACACCACGTCTGTCTTTGGCAGACAGGTCAACCTGTGACCAGGCTCCGCCCCACCTATATCAGTCAGGTCGACCCCTGCCAAAGTAATTCGCGCTTTCTATCTGTGGGAGACTGTAGCAAGCTCTCTCAGCACATCCTGACTTTGCTGATTTCACTAAACTGTTCAACAGACGGGCCGTCATTGGACTCCGTCACCGAACGCAAGGTTAGTTGGACGGGATTGTGTTGCGTAATATCCTAACAATTAGAATAGTGTCCGCATCAAGGCGAGCTATTCTAATCGGCCTACTGCGTATTAAATTACTGCGGTAGGTGACATTAAGTCAACTAGAGGTTTAATGCGTCAAGGCGAGCCTTCAGAAGGTTTAATTACCTTAGACCAGCAGGCTAACGTGTTGTGACGAGTCTGTGGGTTGCATTACTTCTCAGCCATTATGTCGACGGCCACCGCCAAAGGGAATGAGTCGAAGATCAGGGAGGTTGCATCCCGCCCATGTCCATCCTCATGTGGAGCTACCATCTCGGGCAGGGACCCTCACCCCATGTGCATCGTGTGTATGGGTCCGAAGCACGCTCAAACATCGCTGGCGGATCCACAAACATGCGTGCACTGTGCGTCATTGCCGTTGAAAATCTTAGAAAGGAGGCTGAGAGTGGCAGTGGCTAACAAGCAGGACCCTTGTCTGTCTGGAGCGGCCACACAGTCTGCGGCGGCTGACTGTCTTGACGCGAGCCAGTACGAGCTGGGCAGACATGATGGAAGCCGAATCCCCGGATATGCCTCCACTGTTTGAGGGCCTGCTCACGCAGGAGGAGGGTGATCAGGAGGACGAGGATGCAGAGGGCAATGCTAATTCTGATCTCATCGATTTGGACATGGACGACGAAGAGGAGGAAGACAACTCCCTCTTCCCCGTCCAACAGTCTAGGTCTCCGAGCACGAACGACTTGGCATTGCAAGTAGACAGTAACTTGCATGAGGTATGCAAATGAGCCGAGGCGAAATTGGGTCTAGCTTGGCCAAGGACGCCGAAGGAGCTGAGAGGGACCTTTATGATGGAAAAAGGTGCTCCTGCTCAGCCTGCAGTGAGACAACTCCTGCCTGCCCGTGCCTGCTTGCATGAAGGAAATGTCCCGCTACTGGTCTAGCCCCTTTAAGAGCAAGCTCCCTACCAAGGGGTGTTCCATGTTGGAGATTCAAGGGATGGGGGAGCTGGGGTTGGCCGGACCCCCAGCGGTAGAGTCTTTAGTGGCCTATCACCTCCATCCGAATCGGCGCTCTATTTCTGCCTCCTCTCAGATTTCACTGCCGAGTAAAATGGAGCGGCTGACCACGTCGATATATCAGAGGATGTATAAATACGCGGAGCAGTCCGTGTGCTCGCTGAACGTGGTGACTTTACTGTCAGCGTATCAATCAGAGATTTTGGAGGAGATGGGGCTGCAGCTGGACTCAGGGGCGCCGAACCAGGCACTCTGGGACGAAATTTGCGTGGTGAACGATCTGATTCTGCACTTTTTTCCCGCGGCGCGGTTCAAGGCTGTGGCCGCGTGATGGGCTTGGCTGTGTCAGGTGAGAGAGCGTTATGGCTAAACCCGTCAGGTTTGGGCGACACGCAGAAGTCAGAGGTAATGCATACGATACTACTAAGGGGCTGTTTGGCCCAGCCCTCGAGAAAATGAGGGAAACCAGCACCCTCAGGAAACAGGAGGATTAAGCATTTAACCTCTGCTTGCCGCGTAAGCAAGCGTCACGACCACCCTCTCAACCGCCACGACAGGGCTTCGCAGCAGCCGCCGCAGTGAGAGGGAGACCAGTAGGCGCTAGGGCTCAAAGACCTGCTCACAACGGGCAGTAAGCTGGCCAGCGCTCACGACCGAATGGCTCTGGGCCATGGGGAAAGCAGTCTTTTGTGGCTGTGGTGGCTAAAAACCATCCGTCCCACCCCGAGGAGAGGAAGGAGTGTGCGACCTGACACACAGGTATTCCCCGACCCTTCTATCTCCGCCCGCAAAGAGGAGAAGGTGGGAATACAGCCCTCTTGTACTGAGTTCAGTAAGGGCCCGTTCGGTAAGCTCTCCTCAAAGTCAGAGAGATGAGGGAGCTCAGAGTCATGTTCAACAGTGTCACCTAGCACTCACACGGTGTTTTCAAACACTTTTCAGTTTGGGGGAATTGAAAATAAAGAATGCATCATCGCATCCAAGCCACGGGCTGAGGGCAATATGCTCCCTGAATTCAGAAAACACATTAATAAATGTTGCACTATCACAGCCAGGCAAGCAGCCAAGGGCGATATGTTCCAGAGACACAAAATTCAAAGAGATGAGAAGCGCAGAGTATCTGGGGTTCAGCATAGACTCCTTCTCTTATCGAGTCACACTGACAGAGGGGAGAATTGCGTCTTTCACACAATGTATCTCCCGCTTTCAGATGGGGAAAGTGGTTCCGTACAGACTGCTTACGAATGCTGGGTCTAATGGCTTCGGTGATTTCTGTAGTACATTTGGGGCTGTTCAAAATGAGGGATTTTCAGCACTGGATCGTGCCGTTACATCTGTGCTCTCGGCGGCATCTCAGCCAGCCGGTGAGAATTACTCATGCGTGCGTCAGAGCGCTCAGGAATTGGAAAATTCCCGCGATTCTCAGAACGGGGATTCCCTTGGGGGCGGTGTCATCGAGAGTCACTATGACGACAGACGTGTGTCCTTAAAGGGCTGGGGAGCGACTCTAATGGGCAGAGCTGTGAACGGCGTGTGGCCTCCGCAGCTGACTCACAAACATATAAATTATTTAGAGCTGCTAGCAGTATGGTTAGCGCTGAAACATTTTCTGAGCTTCATCAAAGGGCAGCATGTGTTAGTGAAAACAGACAATTCCACAGTGGTTGCTTACATCAATCGACAGGGGCGCGTTCCCTTCAACTGCATCAGTTGGCAAAGAGGCTGATCATGTGGAGCGACACAAGGCTTTTATCCCTCAGGGCAACTCACGTTCCAGGGATTTTAAACAGAGGGGCAGATCTACTGTACAGAGGAAACCCCCTGTATGGGGAGTGGAAACTCCATTCCCAGGTGGTGAACCAGATATGGCAGAGGTACGGTCAGGCGGCCGTAGATCTCTTCGCCTCGCAAGAAAACGTTCAATGTCCTCTGTATTTCTCTCTAGCGGACGAAAATGCACCACTGGATGTGGATGCTCTAGCCCACCCATGGCCAGACGTCCTTCTTTATGCATTCCCTCCTCTGAGCTTACTTTCCCCCACTCTAGCCAGAGTGAGGGAACAGGGTCTGTCATTAATTCTGATAGCTCTATCCAGACATTGTGTGGCTGAGATAGTTCAACTGCTGTCAGGCCAGCCGTGGCCCCTGGATCTCCTGTCTCAGGTGGGGGGAGGGATTTACCACCCTCACCCAGATGGGCTTGGCCCGTAAGATGTGGAATTTGAATGCTGCAGGTCTGCCTCCATCAGTCATACATACTATACAGTAGGGCTGTAAAAATGACTGAAAAACTAAATTCGAATTTTTTACTTAAATATTATCAAAATTAGAATTATTTTCGAATTTAAAAGGCATAATTTCAGTCAACAAAAAAAGAAGCTCTTTTCAAAAAAAAGCTTTCGGCTTCTCTTCTGAGGCCACAAGAGGGCGCATCGAGCAAAATATTATGCACGTTTCTTCAAAGCGTAATAAAATAACAGGACTATCTTTGAAAAAAAGTGCATAATGTTTAAAATAATGAGGCTGCCTGACGGCTGACGCAGACCTTAAATTCGAATGCAACGTTTTTGCATTCGAATGTGGATTTTTTTTTTTAATTCGACGAATATTCGAAATTCAAAATTTTTTTGACAGCCCTACTATACAGAGTGCAAGAGCCTCCTCTACTCGCTCACTTTATAGCAATAAGTGGCGAGTCTTTGAAGAATGGTGTGAGCAGGGTCATATTGTCCCTTTTCAATACTCAGTGAGGGATATTTTATGCTTTCTTCAAGATCTTCCAGATAAGGGGAAGGCTTTCTCCACCGTTAAGGTGTATTTAGCAGCTACTTCAGCTTGTCATGTAGGTTTTGGCGAGAAATCGGCAGGCCAGCACCCTTTGATTATTCGGGTGATTTTCCCCCTTTGATTTTATGGGATTTATCCATCGTCCTAGAAGCCCTTTCTCAATACCTTTTTGAGCCATTGGAGGGAGTTGGGCTTAAGTTTCTCTCTTTTAAGATGGTGCTGCTCATAGCCTTAGCAACAGCTAGGCGTGTGAGTCACTTACAGGCTTTGTCTGTTAGCCCGTCATGTTTGCAGTTCGCTCCAGGGCTCACTAAGGTTTCCTTTCGTCCTAACCCAGCTTTTGTGCCTAAGGTAGTTGACTCAGCATATTGGTGCCCATCTACTGAACTTGCAGCTTTTCACCCTCATCCGTTCTCTTCTCCGGAGAAGCAAAATTTGAATTCATTATGTACAGTATGGGCTCTTCATATGTATGTGAGGAGAACAGCAGGCTTTAGGACTCATGACCAGCTGTTTGTGTCGTGGGCTACTCCTCACAAAGGGAAGCCGTTGTCTTGTCAACGGCTGTCTCATTGGATCATAGAGGCTATATCTTTAGATTATATCTGCAAAGGTATTCAACCGCCGAAGGGCTTGAGAGCCCACTCCACTCGGGGGATGGCTACATCTGTTCAAGATATTTGTTCAGCAGCAAGTTGGGCTACGCCACATACTTTTGTGCGGTTTTATAGACTGGACATGTCTGAGCCATCCTTAGCACACGCAGTGCTGGGAACCGGCAGGTCGGTGCCCATTTAATTGTTTTGTTGGATAGCAGTGATATGGGTGCAATCCGAGAGTGGTCTATATCTCCCATAGTGAAACACCGAGCGAAGTTAGAAAAAGAACAATGGGTTACTTAACGTAAACCCAGGTTCTTTGATAACAGATTTAGGTGTTTCACCAGCACTTCCCTTCCTTGCATGGGTACGGGAAGATGGTTGCAAGAGTGCTCTAAATGGTTGCTAGGGCATGGCTTGATAGCTTCATGATGATCATGAGAGACTGACTGATTGTCTGAGTAAAATCAGCCCAGCCCCATGTCTCTTTGACACTGTGAGTTATGTTCAATGCAAAATTCCTGTGGAAGTTACCAAAGTAGGAAAAACGCATGTGCTCAGTTCCTTACTATAGTATGTTTAAGGGGCGATTTCGGCTGGCTGTTGTGCCCAAGGGGTACAACTCATACCCCATCGTGGGGTATGTCCTCACACAGCTTGCCAGCCTCTTCAAATGTGGTGACCCACACGTTTCTAAGAAATCCTCGCTCAGAGCTACAGGCCATCAAATTTGGTCACAATATTAAGTCTATGGGATTTTTCCCCTGATTTTTCGCCCACTGTGCGAACATCGTATCCCTGATCACGTCGAAAAGTCATACCACACCTCACCTCAATAAGCTGCATGATTTGATGCCTCTTTCATGGGTCTATGACAAATGGTACGGGATGAGTTACGCACCAACGTTTGTATTGAAGAAAAATAATAAAAATCCAGCTTCGCAAGCACCACTAACAAGCTTGCTTTAATAATACTGTTTATAGTTTTCAGGAGAATCAATCTATGAACTTATAACTGCCTCAGCCTATTAAACTGCCATTTGATTGCAGTACTATAATGTCTGTTTAGAAAAGATTAGATCAGTTAGATTGACGATAGTATGCCAGAGTTTCACAGAAGATTGTTTAGAGATGGATGGTGAATCAAATGAAGGATGACAGACAGGAAAGCAAACTGCATTACAGATTCATATCTGACCGAGTGGGCCGAATGTTCTCCTCTCCTGGACCAGAGCGTGGAAGAAACAAAGGCCGAACAGCAGCTTCTGCCAGATGTCCTGCTTAGCGGAGCTGCTGAAGAAGGCAGGGTCTGAGATGGGGTCGCTGAGGTAAGAACGCAGTAAATTTGCCCTCAGTCCTTTGGGAGGCTCGTTCGTCATCTTCACCCCATTCTGCAAAACACTCACTGGAAACTTGTCAGACGGCTGACTGGTCAACCACAACCTAAAACAAAAGGAGTTTGGAGTTTGGTTATCAGTTTAATTACTAATATAATTTCATTTAAAGGGGTCATCGGATGCGACATGCACTTTTACAAGTTGTTTGAACTGAAATGTGTGTTGGCAGTGTGTGTACACTACCACCCTATAATGATAACGATCCACCCAGTGTTTGTTTTTAATCTCGTTAAATCATTTCCCCTTTCTCATATCAAGCCATTCTCAGATGCCTGTCTGTGTGACGTCACACAGACCCAGGCCCCTCCCATGATTGTTGATTGACACTAGCGTTTTACCTTAGACCCGCCCTGAGTGAGCTGTCATCAATCCGCCATTGTTTCGACGCTGGAGCAGATGTAGACAAGACTGGCTCATAAGTGATTGAGATGTTCTGTTGTTGGATGTAATAATGAACATAGCAGTCGTCATTTACTCCCGACATCGGAGCAGTGGATTACCTTTGTTTTTGAAGGGAATGCACCGATCCCCGATCTACCTAAATGCGTTTATGTTCGTGCGAATCATTCGTGATCCAGCCTCACCTACAGAAGAAGTGAGTATAAGGTTCTTTTATGAATCTTTGCAAACCGCCTTTCCTAATAACGTGCTAGTTAGCAAGTTCCGCGGCTAAAGTAAACAGTCTCATGAAAATGGCTCGTCACCCCACGGAAGAGAGGGACGGGGTGAGCAGAGCTCATTAGCATTTAAAGGAACATGGACTAAAACGGCTTGCTGAAAACAGAGCTGATTTTGACAAGGTAAAAAGGGTGTTGTTTTACACTACCATTGAGAAATTTTAACCAAAGTATGTTATAGACTTTTCATTAAGACCCTAAAGAATCATATCAACTTGTGGAAAATGGGCATCCGATGACCCCTTTTAAGAAGTATAATTTTAAGTATACATAACGGTAGTATTAATTTTACTGCCTTTTATGATTATTTTAATAATATTATAATATTAATATTATAATAATTAAAAAATTACCTTTTTACACTAATGAGAATTTGAGAGATTTAGTTTTTTGTTAGATTTTGAGATTAAACGTGTCCTGGATATGTTCTTTATCTTTGTCATGTATCCACTAATTTTAACTCTGTGCTGAAATTAAGTGTGGCCATAATAATTTATGTGAAACGGCACAGTAAGTGTGTTAGATGCACGTGTGTTGTTATTTTTACCTGAAGCTGGTGTGTGTGTTTTCAGGTGTGATGACCTCCTCACAAATCTTCTCCAGCGTTGGCATCCAGCTGGTCGCGAGGTGACAGTTCTGCAGCACGACCCAGGTGCCGTCGGTCAGTGCTGCTCTGATCAGCTGCTCAGCTACTGGACCTTGACCCTGACCCAGAGAGATCACCTGCGTCTTACTGCCGCCCATGCCCAAGTCATCTGCAAACTTCAGAAGTCCTGAGTAAGACAAAGAGTGTAAGAACATAATTTAGTTGTAAATGTTTAGTGCTGCGCTGAAACAATCATATATTGTGATTCTATGTCTCATAATATTACATAGAACGCCCAGATTTTACATTGGTCTTCAAGCAGCAACCCAACATTTGAGTATCATATTACAGAAGTAAACAAAAGTGTGCTTAAAATCAACTACAGAAGTATATTAATATTAAAAATAGATAATAAACAACTAGAATAATCATAAAATTATTTAAATATTTCTACAGCCAATAATTGACACCACAAAACACATGGTTAGAACCAAAGACTATAGAATACCCAAAATATGTCACTCGTATAATTTGAATGGGGAAAAAATGTAACGCTCAATATTGCCACTCTATCAGTGTACTGGCTGGTCTAGCCTGAGAAATAAGCCTTTTTTAATGCTATTTTACCAAAATAAACAACATTTATGATACAGTTGTCATATTTCATTGGTGATTTCAATATGAAATGTAATCGTAAGCCGTATAATTTGAATGGGGAAAAAATGTAACGCTCAATATGGCCACTCTATCAGTGTACTGGCTGGTCTAGCCTGAGAAATAAGCCTTTTTTAATGCTATTTTACCTAAATAAACAACATTTATGATACAGTTGTCATATTTCATTGGTGATTTCAATATGAAATGTAATCGTAAGCTTGGCGAACAGTTTTGGAGAATTTAATGTTTCCCCATTCAAAGAGATAGAAGCTGCACTTGCATGCCCGAGAGGAGTTTCAAAGATGGCCGCAGAGTGACATGACTTGCCTTAAAGGGACTTTGTTAGAATGTACATTGTATTTGCCATTTTCTACCATTTTAGTTTCTCTTTTGCAGTTTCACTTAATATTGAAATATTAAAAATATTAATATTATATCTGCATTTATTCTGAAGAGTAACAATCGTAATCCCATGATATCATCAACTAAAACTATCAAGAAACATTTTCATTACTTGAAATAAAATAAACTGAAATAAAATAAGATATAAAAAACGTAAACTTATTTTATTTCAGCTAGTTCCCATGGCTACATCTCTCATGTTTGTTTAGTTTAACTTTAAGTACTAAAAAAAACAAAATCTAAAACTGCAATAAAAATGAATAAAGACTATATAGGTTTATTAAAATGAAAATGGAAAACATAAAAATTCTAAATATTAATAAAAACTATAATAGTATATTGATTAATGATATATAATAAGTTATTGGCTTAGCCCTATTTTCAAAACAAAATGACAAATCATTGAAAAAAAAAACCATCTTTCTATTTTACCTGCTGTAGGGTCTGATCCTGGAGAAAGGACGAAGATAAGTGGTGAACAGCAGTAAGAGTCACTGTAGCTCTCCGCCAGGTCAAAGGTCGGTGGCTCAATGTATGTCCGGCTCATTTTGTCGACGATGAACTGTTGTACCGCCAGCACAAGTTTATCCGGTCTGAAGCAGCGCAGCACCACCATGCGCTCCATGCCCACTACTGTGCGCCATTTCCCGGGTAACTCCTCGTCCTGCGGATGACCCGAGTCGTAAATCTGCTTCCACTGTGCGATATTCTCCTGCACGTGTTCAAACAATCCTTCCAGGCAAGGAAGTTGAGAAGCCCGAACCACTTCGGACCACGATTTATCCGAAAGCCACTCCGGGGCCGGGTTGGGGTAAGGGTTTTCCAGAGCAATGCCTCCGGTGAGAAGAAAGCGCCAGACAAGGTCGTCGACCTGACCTTTGCCCTGCATAATGCCGACGGTCAAAAGCAAAGAGAACAGCAGCTTGTCCTTCTCAAACAGAGAGCGGCACACGTTATAGTAAACACGCATGGTGAAGTGATCCAAGATGTTAGCGATGCGGATCTCTAGGTCATCGCTAGGCGCGCTGTGAGCGATGGACTGCAGGTACAGATTGATGAACCACGTGAGAGAGTATTGGTACATGGGATCGATGTTCGCCAGATCCGAGATGCAAAAGAACAGAATGGATGAGTGTTCTGCAACCGGCCGGTAACCCATTCGAGTTTCGTCAATCTCGTTTTCAGTCACGCTCGCAATTTTCTGCTTCTCGGAAATCTCCTCTGACAATATTTTAGATGACGAGAGAACCTTAATAGCAGTTTCGTCTTCTAGGATGTTTCCTTCAGAAGAAGAAAGGACCTCCAGGATTTTGTTCTCGATCTCCTTTAGCTGCTTATTGTTGGCTGCGCTTTCGAGAATTAGCTGGTTTTTCTTCTCCTCGAGTTCTGGCTTCTCTTTAGCGGCGACGATCCCCAGAAGCTGATCTTCCAGACCCAATGGCGTGATCATGAAGTTCAAAAGACACACTTTCACCGCCACCTCCGGCAAGTAATGTGGATTCCTCAATCCTGTTGTGATGTAGAACCGGAAATCGCTTGAATACTCCACAGTGTTTTCACCAAGTTTCATATACTCCACGCCCTGCTGCTTAAAGGTCTGTTTTAAGAGAACCGGCTCTAAAATTGCATCCAGCTCCTCCCCAACGTTCTCCAGGAGGACTGGCGTGCCGAACTGGATGGCGTTCTCGAGGGTACGGACATAGTTGCTGTCTGAGAGCTTGATGATGGACAGTTTATTGGCCTTGTTCATGTTTTTGACCCATTTGTTGGCTTGTCCCTGTGGATCGATCATGAGTGGCCAACGGCGAGAGTTTGAGACAATAATTCCATTGTCGGTTGAAAACACGTCCACTGGTAATCCAGCGATCTGCCACGATCGGATCAGCACCTGGTTTCCGAGAGTGTTGCTAAGTGTGAAATCCTTCGAACATGGTATGTTTTTCTCATTGCACAGCTTGTGCCACTCTCGCTGACACTCCACGCGGTAATCGACAGTGAACGCGCCAAGATAAGACACCATAGCCGAGGACAAAAGCACATCGCCGGTAAGGTTGGTGTATTTGATGCCAAGGAGCCGAGCAGCCTCCGTCCACCTGTCTTTTTCTCCTCCCAGACCACCGATTAGTTTTTCAGCTCGTATTAGCTTTTGGGAACAGAGCTCTATGTTTGCTTCTAGGTATTTTTTCTTCTGTATCATCCCGTCGAATGTGTCATTCAGCGCCTGCAAACGATCCTCCACCTCCTTCAGCTCGGCACGTTTCACAGATAACTTCTGCATCTGCACGGCTAACTCCTCCTCTGCTTCCTTTAATCTCACTTGCTTGGGGGCAACGACTTTTGCCACACGTTCGTATACTTCCATGGCACGCACCCATTTGCAAAGGCCCTCGCAAGCAGAAGACACGCTTTTGATTACTGAAGGCTGAAAATCTGGGTGGTCTATGAACTTTTCTCTGATTTTCTTAATGTTAGATGCAGGTATGTTGTCTTTATCGAACGTCTTAAGGCTCTCAAGGAACTTCATGTCACCAAGAAGCTTCTTAGATGGTCCCCAGAAATCCTCAACCATCTTTCCTGTGAAAATAATTTCAACCAAATGTATTTAATCGTCTTTAATAATAGAGTGTGTGATATATTTCACCTGTGTTTCTCATGTGTGCCACATTCTCATACCCGATCCACCGGGGTCTTGTTTCCTCTCTGGTTTAATGCCCTTCATGACACAGATGGACTCCATGACCAGTTTGACAGGACCAGGAGGATTCTGCATCGTCTTCAAGACAGTAATATCAGCCGGCTTCAGTGTGTCTAGAGCAGAGAGAGCCGCTTCCAGTGCTGGCATCGCTTCTGCAAGATCTCCCTCACACTCATCCTATCCGACAATAAATTAATTGATATAAACTTCTCGATCATAACTTTAACAAAATGTCCTAATACCCCAAAATCTCCAACTGCTAACCACTTTCTGAATCTCCTCAACTGAAAGAGTGCAACTAGTCCACCAACATCATTAAAGACTTGTAAATTCCTACATGCCAATATATGTTTGTTTTTTTTTAATCTATTTATGTATTTTCTAACTTATCAAGTAGATTGAGAATTGAAGGGAAAATCAGCAACATGAGAACATCTGTATTATTTTTTTCACTTGCATAGCTAAAATTTTAGGCCAGAAACATACTTTAAACAAGTATGTACAAAATAAATGTTAATACTTGGCCAACACTTTGAATGCAATCCTTTACTAAATGTCATTATATTATATAACAGATATGGTTTTGTCCTGTTAAGAATTGATGTTGTGTAATTAAAAGGGTTTGCCTGCATGGATAATTTTTGTGAGCCTTAGACAGAAATGTACTGCTCTGATGAACTGAAATACATTTTTCCCATCTGGTTACCTTGATCGCTTTAGCAGCAGCTGCTGCTTCATTGGCGACTTTCTCATCAGCACTGACAAGCTCTTTCTTAGCATCCACCTCCATCGTCTCTTTCTCTATCTTCACCATCATCTGATCGGTCTGTTTGGCTGTCTCGATCAGTTCTGGCTGAAGAGCTGTGAGCTCCTGCTGCATGACCGCTACCTGCACATCACAGACAAACAGCACTGTCAACATCAATTTATTCAGGGATAATGACTATGTACATTATCAAATAATGTATTTAGGCCTCTTGTTGATAAAAAATCATAAATAATTTATCATGATAATATATAATTGATCATATGCTGAAATTTGCCTGAAATCTACATATTTATCTGAGACCACCAATGAAAATGGTTCTATTTCACATTTTTCTAATTTTAATACAAATTTTAAAGGGGTCATATGATGTTGCTAAAAAGAACATTATTTAGTGTATTTAGTGTAATGAAATGTGTTTATGCAGTTTAAGGTTCAAAAAACACATTATTTTCCACATTATTGTGCAATAATTGTACATTATTGTTTCTCCTCTATGCCCCGCCTTTCTGAAACGCGTAAATTTTTACAAAGCTCATCATTCTGAAAAGCGAGGTGTGCTGTGATTGGCCAGCTATCCAGTGCGTTATGATTGGCCGAATACCTCAAGCGTGTGACGGAAATGTTACGCCCTTACCATACTGTGATGCTGTGTCCCGGTGCGACGAGACAAAAACATTAAAACCCATTACAAACGAGGCATTTGTTGCATCCAGTGGGGACATAATTACAGATTATAATGACTTATACTGTCTTTTTACACTTGC